>NC_056744.1:1456340167-1456387667 GCF_019279795.1 Protopterus annectens | reverse complement strand
ACCTTCGCCAACTCTACTCCTTGCATCCTCACCATTCCTCTATCCTCCCTCTCATTCACACACATATATTCTGTCTTAGTCCTGCTGACCTTCATTCCTCTTCTCTTAGAGCATATCTCCATCTCTCCAGGGTGTCCTCCACCTGTTCCCTACTTTCACTACAGATCACAATGTCATCTGCAAACATCATAGTCCATGGGGACTCCTGTCTGATCTCGTCTGTCAACCTGTCCATCACCATTGCAAATAAGAAAGGGCTCAGAGCTGATCCTTGATGTAATCCCACCTCCTCCTTAAATGCATCTGTCACTCCCACCACAGACCTCACCGCTGTCACACTAACCTCGTACATATCCTGTACCAGTCTTGCATACTTCTCTGACACTCCTGACTTCCTCATACAATACCACAACTCCTCTCAAGGCACCCTGTCATATGCTTTCTCTGTCTACAAAAACACAATGCAACTCCTTCTGACATTCTCTGTACTTCTCCCTCAACGCTCTCAGAGCAAACATCGCATCTGTAGTGCTCTTTCCCGGCGTGAAACCATACTGCTGTTCACTAATCATCACGGCCCTTCTTACCCTAGCTTCCACTACTGTTTCCCATAACTTCATGCTGTGACTGATCAATTTAATCCCTTTGTAGTTACTACAGCTCTGCACATCACCCTTATTCTTAAAAGATCGGTACCAAAACACTTTTTCTCCATTCATTTCATTAAACAATCTGGTTAAAAACTCCACTGCTATTTCACCTAAACACCTCCATGCTTCCACAGGTATGTCATCTGGGCCAACAGCCTTTCCATTCTTCATTCTCTTCATAGCTATCCTTACTTCCTCCTTGCTAATCCATTGTACTTCATGATTCACTATCCCTACATCATCCAACCTTCTCTCCCTCTCATTCTCTTCATTCATCAACCCCTCAGCACACTCCATCTCCTCAACACACTCTCCTCGCTTGTGAGTATGTTTCCCTCATTATGCTTTATCACCTTTACCTGCTGCACATCTTTCCTAGCTCGGTCCCTCTGTCTAGCCAATCGGTACACACACACACACACACACACACATATATATATATATATATATATATATATATATATATATATATATATATATATATATATATATATACATATATATATATTTATATATGTATATAGGTTCCTTTCATATGATCGAATTTTTGAAAGTTTGAACGTTTATAACTGAGATCTCCATGCAGCGCGGAACAGGAAGATTTCAGTTTTTCGCACTGTAGTGCGATCTCAGATTTGGTATATATAAATAGCAAGGGGGGGGGGGTGTACAACCAGCCAGGTAATTTGTTTTGTTTTTTTTTTTTTACTTTTTTATTAGATGTTCGAACTTTCAAAATTTCGATCATATGGTCTCAGCCATATGAAAGTTGAAATTTTAAAGTCTGATCATCTTAAGTAGACCCATATGTTTTTTCCCATGCTTTCGGGTGACCCGTATGTTTATAGATTTTTTTTGACAGTTGTATATTTCACATTGTGCTCTTTAGCCCTGGGTCTACTTACACTTTACCAGCACTCAGTAAACTGACTCCAGCCTGTTGTGGGCTACCTCATAGGTTTATAGCTTCATAGGTATATACTAGGCTAAGGACCTCTTGGGCCCTTAAAAACCTAGCCATGCAACTCAAGCATGACCCACAAGTTTGATTTATATGGGTAGGGTGATGATTTAATGACTGCCTCTGTCCATTGAGAGACATAGCACCAAGCCAGGGGTGAATTTCTGATTACTCATTCATTGGTCCAAGTTGCACTTAAATAGGGATAGGGAGGAACTTTGCTTCACATGAATGATAAGTCTCGTCCAGAGAGTGGGAATTCTCTGAGAAACATATTTGTCTCTTCAACATGGCCTATGTCTTAAGCAAAACTTGGGTTTTTTAGTGGAGTAGTTCTGATACTGTTTGTTTTGCAGATGTGTAAAATGTTTTATCAAAACAGGGTCCAGGGATGCCTTGTATGCCAGGCATAGATCACCTCTTGGAAGTCTATATGAGAGAAACGGGCTTTAAGGTGATCAGCATAAGACATTGTGTTTACTCCCTGTAGTCTTTTTGTAAGGAACCTTTTTGGGCATTCCATTTGCTGCATGTATCTGGTCAGATAAGGGCCAAGTACATTGGTATGATGCTTCTCTTGACATAGATGCCATGCCCTTGCTTATAAGCTGGGCAACATAGAAAGATTTTTTTACTACCTTGGACAGTTGTAGGTCAAAGGCTAGGTTACAGTCTACATGATTTCCTAGGGCCCTGACTAGTGATTCAATTTTTAGGGGTGTTGTATTGATGTCCTAGTTGCCTCAGGTGGCCAGCTTCCCAAAACGTACTGTAATGCATTTCTTGTTGTTGAGTTTCAAACCATGGCTTTGGTACCAAGCATTTGTCTGTGTTAGACATTCCTAAAGGGTTTTCTTCTCTTGAGGGATTCAGTAAGTGCTCCCACTTTGCAGTCATCTACAAACTTGGTTAGCTAGAGGTTTTTGGCATTGGTTTTGCCATCCCAGAAAAGTAGATGCCAAAGTGGAGTGCGTCTAGCACAGAGACCTGGGGGTCTCCACTAGTGACCAGTTTCTTTGTGGAGGTGGCCTCACTGATTATAACTTACAGGGTTCTGTCGTGTGGCACAAAGCATGTTTTAAGACTGTAGTTTAATGACTCCAGGGATCCTGATAAGTCATATTTTAGACTGTTCAGGAAGCATCCTTGGATGTTATTGGCGCTCTTGAGGCTGTGTTCTTGGCTTTAGCGAGCACAACCAGCACATGTTCCCTGGTTATAGGTGGAGGGTGTTTTTTGAGAGATAGTTGGGTGTGAGAGGTGGGTAAAGTTGGAACTGAATTTGTCCTCTTAACAGGTTTTCAGTATTCTCAGACTTGGTGAATGTCGTACCATTACCACCATTTCAGTACATTGCCGTGTGCTGCCCTTGAGGTTTCTGACATTGCTGAAGAAGGCCTTACATTTATCTTTCAACCTCAAAGTTGGCTTTGCTTGACCTAAGTAGCCCTCTGAGTTGCCTAATTAGTTTGATGAGAGTGTATTTATCTTTATGGGAATTGCCCTGCTTGGGTTTTGCGATATATTTCCCTTTTGTTGTATATTCTGTTTAATCTGGAATACCACTAGGGTGGTTTGTTTCTGGGACTAGTCCTGGGCTTATTTCTGCTAGGTACAGCAGCCTCTATGCAGCCACTGACATGGCTGTACAGAGTTTCTGAGAGCAATTCAACATAGACTTCAGTGTTCTCTGAGTTTGGATGAGCACTGAATTTTGACAAACCATCACTTGATAAAAGGAAATTTGCCTTTGATTAGCTTTTAACTGTTACTGGTTTTAATGGGATTATGAAATTGATTTTGATTTTGCAGGAGACAGCTTTATGGTCAAATCTTACCAGGGAGGATGAGACATGTGTTGTGTGGGGGGTGTGCAGCATTCTCCCATGAGCATGAGGTCCAGTATGTGAGTCTGTAGTGGGTGTATTCACTATTTGGATAAGGGAGTTTGTATTTATTAAGGCCAGGAATCACTGTGCCTGCAAATTTGAGACTGTGTAGGATTCCCAGTCTTAGAGGGGTAATTAAAGTCTCCCATGAGTAGAGTGTTAGGTTGGATGACAAGTTTCTCCAGTAGATCCAAGTTTGCATTATAAGCTTCTTGGGACTTGGAGAGTGACCTGTAGCTGGGTAGGATATGGTTTGGGATTTTGTCTATGGCTTGACCACTTTACAGGTATGCTAGTTGTTGATGTATATATGAGACACCTCCACCTTTGGTCCTTGTCTGTGCAGCTACTGGTTTAAAAGTGTGTAAAGCACATAAACTTTGCATTGCCGGGGTACTCTCCTCGCTTTAAATGTGATTGCACAGATGTCTATATTCTGGGGTGCGAGGATGACTTGGAGGGTGTGTAATTTTTTTATTCACGTTCCCAGCATTGAGCAGCAACATTTTGAGGGTCATTCAGTTGAGTTTATGTCAGTGTGTTTATCAATTTGGTATTGCCTAAAAAAGGCACTATGGGGGTAGATGAATTTGTAGCCAATATTCGAAAGCCTAGAGAAGAAAGATGTAGACCATCCGTGGCAAAGCAATGCAGTCTGTTAAACATGTCCTCCCAAGATGGCAAATATTCGATCCCCTTAGAATGACACCAGAAAGATAGCCAGTTGTTGAATTCAATCTTTTTTTGCTCATATTGTGGCATTATCCTTTGTGATGGTAATGTGCTGCACAGTGCTAGCTCATACCAGCCTGAGACACATAGACTGAAAGCTCAATAATGTTTTTTCTTCATCACCATATATGTGATGAACTACCTTTAACAACGCAAACATTTGCTGTGAGAGTACTTTTACACTTTAGTTTCTTTCACATGGCTGTTAAGATGGACATTGTTATGACAAAGTAGACCCTCACCCAGTCAGCAAAATGAAGGTGATCCTTTACATATGTTGGCTGTGTTTTCCGCATTTGCCTTCTGTTAAGTGAAGTTTGCTTACATGTTGGTTCCTGGAATGTCGATATATCTAACATTTTATGTTCTTTTGTTATTTGTTAGAGTAAGTTGCTCAGATACTGCAAACCATTTTTAGTAATTTGGTTTGTGTATTGGCTCGTTTGTTGATGTGTCTGCATTTTATTATATTCGTCACTTATGAGGTATACCGTTTAGATGTACAGGTCTGTAGCAGTGATTGCTGCTGTTATTTGGTATTGTAATTGTATGACAGTAATATGTACTTGCTTTGTGTGCAAATACTTGTTCGGTTTCACTTGCCCTCCTACTATTTATTTTTGCTTGACACCAGAGTTGCTGTACAGTTTTCTACACAGCCATACCATAATTTGCCACACATAGTTGTACGGAATACTGCACTATGTATTGCTTGCCATGCTCCCTTCTTCATTGTGTAGTGTATGTGATGTGTGCAATTTTTTTCTGTCCTCCTGTTTTGCCATTTTGTACAATTTCCTGCTTGCCCATTGCATTTAATGGGGTACTGCACCGATCACTACTGTCCAATTTCAGGCACAGCCCAGGTGAAAAAAATTGCAGTTTACAAAGAAATACAAGTAATACCATGTATTAGTCATAACTGTTTACATTTTTATGTTATGAGAGCAAATCTAGTCAAAAAGATAAACTAGAAAAGTTTCAGGTTTGTGTAATACTACAGTTATGTTGAAGATGGTGTTTTTAGCAGAGTTGTATTTGTGCTACACTGTGGGACTTTGTGGTTCATATCCAGACTTTACAGTATGCCATTTTCTATCATTTATGAATCCAGGCATTGTTGCAGTCAGCTAAAATACCAGTAGAGGTTGACCAGGTCTGAGGAATTGTTCCAGTCATTAGTTATCCATTCAGCTATTGTGTGTGTAGGTAAACTATTTATGATGGTGAAGGCCTAAAGAAACCACCAGTATTACTCAAGGAGCTTCATTAATTCTACCTGCTGACTTGTAAATTTACAGTAGTATATGTGATACCTTATGTCCATAGATTATATAATTGGCTGACAGACCTTATGGAAATGGCACAAGTATGTTTATATTATCAATAATAGGACAGGTTAGTGTGTGAAATTGTGTTGAATTAATCTAAACACATTAAGGTTAGTTTGAATTTGCCAGCAAAATGAGTTGGCTACAAACTATATCTGCTGTGCAATTAGTGTGAAGAGACTGATGCCTTTTGCACAGCTGCAAAATTCTTTGAAGAACTGTGGAGAAACACAGCTGTAGATTTTTCTCCTTAGGGAAGAAAAACGTTGTTAACATTGAGACATTTGTAGAGGGGTCCTAGGGTTGCAACCCTAGGGGGTTATCATTTGAAATGCTAGATCAAGTCCCAAAACCAGAGACTGAATGGACAAAAGAACGGAATTGCATATACTAAGTCCGAGATGGCCATTTCTGAGAATATTCCTTTTTCTGTGGGGTATGGTGATTTTGGAGTTGCTGTATAAATCACTGTGTGAGACTTTATCCACGGTCTTTTTCTTTACTTGTTTCCCTTTATGCTATTTTGTCTTTGTTTAATTTATACTTAGTTTATTGAATCACTGCATTCTGTTTTATTTCCACACCCAACCTCTACGTAGTTGCAATGATACCCATGATAATTTCCTGTTGGTACACACAAGAAAGAACTCATTGCATTCTTTTTAACCCCCTTCAGGATTTGTTTTTGAGCCACAGGTAATCCATGTCCTACACCCAATTCCAGTATTTAACATTCAGCCAATGATATTCTTCCTTTCCTTGACAGGATGACTTGTTTGACCAGTGTGTTATGGTTTACACTGAGAATAACTGCCCCTTTTGCTGGCTTGACTTTCTCTGGATGGTCATAAATATTTACCATTTTCTTTGGTTAATCTTGATTTCTCTCTTATTCTTCCTGTTTTGCAGTTTTGTTTGCATTATAATCAGTTTAACATCCATATGTGCCTTTTTTCTTACCACACCCAACTTATATACAGTTGCAATGAAAATGTTTATCTCATTCTACTTTCCTGTTGGTGCACAAGAAGGAAATGTAACTACATTCTTTTTAACACTTTCTGCCTTTGTTTATTATCTAAATGTAACATGTCTTACAGCCACCTTCTTTTTTTACAGTCAGGCCATAATATTTTTCCTTTCTTTGATGTGGTGGTCTCTTTGACCAGCATGTTAATGTGCTTCATTCAGAATACTTACCTCTTTAGTTTAACCTTCTCAAAATGACCAGAACAAATATGAATATCCCCTTCTCCATTTTTCCAGCTTCATTTAGTCTTCTAGCATGTTGTACTTGTATATATCACTTACAGATCATTTTCCTTTACCTAGTTCCTGCAAGATTGTAGTTTCTGTTTCTAAGTTTTTATTAGCTGTCTAGTTCATCTGGCTGTGTACCATTCTATTTGTACAAGCACAAAGACATTTTTCCTTAAATATGCGCCAGACTGCATTTTAATAAATCTTTGTGTTCTAGTTTATGGATAGAAGGAACCAGTTAACTTGTCAAGTTTATTCTTTTATTTACATTTAAACCATTCATCCCCTCATCATTCTACACCTCTTTTTTACCCTCTTGAGCTTTTCTTTCATCCATTCTAGTTCTCCTCTGCATGGGACCGCATCCTTCTTTTAGTGAAGAAGTAGTTAGATTCAGGGAGTAGTTGGTCCCTACACTTTGCTGCTTGTGCTGTCTTCTGTCCTCATTCTTTCTTTTCAGGGAAAGCTCTTCACGTTTTTGACTTGATCTTGTGCTTTCACATCATGTCCTTTTAGTCTGTAGTGAAAAGTGCTTCAGCTTCTCAAGTGTTTAGTATTTTCTTCTCCACTTCATGTAACCTTCTTGTGGCTTCCTTTTGGACTCCTCATAGCAGTCTGATGGCCTTCTCCTTTATATAGTTTACAGAAGTGCACACAGTACTCAACTGTAATGACTGCTAGCCTCACATTCCTGTTTAGCCACACCTTTCTTTTTTTTTTTTTTTTTTGACTCATTCAAAAACCCATGTTTGTAACTCAGAATACTCTTTCTGTTTTCTTCTTCATGTCATCTAAGTCATTCATGCCCTGATTTTTCTTTTCCCCTCACTTGCTCACCCCTTGAATTGCCTCTTCTGTCCTTATCTAGTTTTGACTCTGTCCTCCTTCTTCACATAATCCACCCCTAAAGTCCCACACCATTATTCTTGATGTCTTATTCTTCCTGTCACTCTTGAGTCAAACAGTGGCACAATCACTGGTGGTGGTTTCAGTTGGGTATATCTTAACAGAGTTTTCAACTTGACATCTTTGACCCACCCCCACCTTGCTTAGGACCACAACCAGATTTAATCCTGCTGTAACGCTGCAACAGGCTGAACACCATCATAGTCCAAGACCTCAAGTGCCTCCCATTTCCTGCTTCGCCCCTAAAGCTTCGGCTTCCTGTTTTGCCCCAGTAGGCATTTATCCCCCCATGGCTAGAACCCTTCTCCTTCTATTCTGTTCACTTGCTCACATTGTAAGTATTTAGTAAAGATTTAAGTATAAACATTCACTTGAAGCTGGACAGCAAGGAAATGAACAGGAAACTGTGGAATCTCTGACAAAGTCAATGTTGAGGAGTGATAGGCCAGTAAGTTCCCATATGACAGAGCAATGGATGGCACAGGATGAAATTGAAGAGAATCTGCTATAGGAAGATGCTACAGAACTTTCTATAGAATGCTCACAAGAAATGGAAAGTAAAAAAAATGTACCCTCAATTTAGAAGAAAATGAGCTAAGAGAATAGTTGCCTGATTTAATAGAGATAGACATATATTAAGATAAATGAAAGAAATAGACTGCAGAATGTCAATAAAACCCCAAAAGTCAGAAGTTTTATAAAACAAATGAACACAGTAATTAGGACTGTCCATAGAGATCCATGTGATATAACAGAAGCAAACAGGATATATTACTGTGCAGCTTAATTTAATAACTGATAAAGACTTACTGCAAGTACACAGGGTAGTGAGGGAAAGTAAGGGGAAAAATCGAATACCATCATGGAAGTGTCGAAAAACTATAAAGCAGTTAAGACAAGAAGTGTCATTGTTAGAAGGAATATAGAAGAGGGAACAGTTCATCAAAAATACTAAGAAAGGTAGACATAGTAAAAGCAGTGTCCAGTATTAGTGCTTGATAGATTCTGGTCTGTTCTATCACAAATAACAAGCTAAAAATAGTACAGGTGGAAAAACTTAGAAGATATACAGATACATATAAAGGAAAAGTACAAAATAAGCAATTTATTGATGACCCAAAAAAGTTCTATAGAGAGTTGGGAAATAGGGTAAAAGGAATTGAAAGACCACTAAAAAAAGAAGAAATAGATACATTTTGGAGAAGTATTTATGAAGATCCTGTGGAACATAACAAATATGCTAAATGGATAGAAAAAGTAAAAGAAAGAATAAGAAGTTTAAAGGTGCAGGATATGAAATGGGATGAAGTAACAGCCAAAGAGATTGAAACAACGTTAAGAAAAGCCTCAAAATCTAAGTATGGCATGGATTGACTATAAAAAAGTATTTGTTAGTATCCCACATTAATGGATAAAAGAGTGCTTAAAAATGTGTAAGATACATCCTGCACTGATCGACTACATTACAGTGAGCATGAAGCAGTGGCAGACCACTTTGCAATTAAGCCATGTTAGAGGACAAATTATTCGGCCTTGCCCTTAACCCCCTGCACTGATCGACTACATTACAGTGAGCATGAAGCAGTGGCAGACCACTTTGCAATTAAGCCATGATAGAGGACAAATTATTCGGCCTTGCCCTTAACCCATTAAGCTGTCTACGTAACAGCTTAGGCCATGGCTATAATTTGGCTCCTAGAAAACAACAAAGTGTAAAGACTTCTTCTTTTCTCTGTGTTGATTATTTAAAACTATAGCTCGTCAGATGAGGAACTGAAAGCACAACTGCAAGTTGTCAAAACTTTTTCAGATGATATAAGAATGCCAAATGTGCAAAAGCAACCTTTTAAAGCAGGAAAACTGCAGCACCAAGAAAACATCAGTTTGGGACAAGAATGTAATATAAAAGAACTTGAGCAAGAGAGAGTGTATACATTTTTGGGAATTGATGAAGGATCAACAGTAAAACATGAGCAAATATGAATAAAACTTAATAAGGAATACTGTAGAAGACAAATTAATCCTGAAAACAGCTTTGACATCTATAAACAAAATCCAAGCTATAAACCAGTTTGCTGTGCCTGTCGTAACTTACAGTTTTGGAGTGATTGACTGGCCCCAAAATATTGTGCTGGACAGATTAGATAGGAAAACAAGAAGGATGCTTCATGCTCACCAAATGATTTATAAAAATCAGTGCATACCAAGATTGCATATTCCCCGTTCCGAAGGAGGGATGGGCCTCCTTGAAATTGATTACATGTATACATCTGCAATCATGGGACTCACTTAATAAGGAATACTGTAGAAGACAAATTAATCCTGAAAACAGCTTTGACATCTATAAACAAAATCCAAGCTATAAACCAGTTTGCTGTTCCTGTCGTAACTTACAGTTTTGGAGTGATTGACTGGCCCCAAAATATTGTGCTGGACAGATTAGATAGGAAAACAAGAAGGATGCTTCATGCTCACCAAATGATTTATAAAAATCAGTGCATACCAAGATTGCATATTCCCCGTTCCGAAGGAGGGATGGGCCTCCTTGAAATTGATTACATGTATACATCTGCAATCATGGGACTCCACACATATCTACTGACCTGTGAGGAGAATAAATCTAAGATGACTTCTCTGCTTAATCTAGCAGAAGCATATTGGCATCAAGCAGGAATGGAAATCAAACCAGAAGTAGATAAAAATCAGGCAGCAACTGAATGTGCCAAAAAAAACAAAAGAAAGAATATAACGTAAAGGACCAGATGAGAAGGCAAGAAATGTGGAAAATGCATAAATATAGTTGCAAGTATAGAAAACTTCTGGAAGAACTTCATGTTGATCAGGAACGAATGCAGGAATGGTTAGGAGAGGTGAATTCAAACCAAGAGATTAAAGGTTAATATTGGCAGTCCAAGATAGTGGGCTACATACACGCTGGTTTACAAAGACCATTGAACATGTGAGAGAAACAGACAAATGTAGGTTTTGTAAAACCGAATTGGAAACGGTCCCACACCTCATTGCTGGGCGCAACATACTGATGGCAGAAGGGCTGTATACTGAAAGGCATAATAACATGGCAAGACTGTCACACCAAACATTATGGTATTGAAGTGGCTGAAAAACAATGGAAACATGAGTCACAAAGCATAATAGAAAATGATGGTCTACATCACATGGGATCACCCATTACCAACAATTCAAAAGATAGATGCCGGAAAACCGGATATAGTGGTCCATGAAAAGACAACAAAAGTAGCATTGATCATTGAAATTGCCACACCCAGTGACTACAGCGTGTTGCGCACAGAGAGAGAAATAATATAAAATGATGGTCTACATCACATAGGATCACCCATTACCAACAGTTCAAAAGATAGATGCTGGAAAACTGGATATAGTGGTCCATGAAAAGAAGACAAAAGTGTGGTTGGATGTCGGGCTGGCAACTCAGCACCGTAAAGATCCACTGCCAGTCATTAGCGGACCGGAGTCCCACTGTGGCAACCCCTAACCAGGAAAAGCTGAAAGAAGGACCAATACGTGTAACCCCATCCGAATTGCAGGAGGAGTCATTACTGGGCACATTGCGGGTGCTGAGAAGAGCACTTCTGGGTGACATCAAAGATTGAAACAATACTAATTTAATGAACTTTAATCATACTTTGACTTAGGAATAGGGTCCATTCCCATCATGGTATTAGAAACCCAGAAGATTTGGAGGAAGGAAAAAACATACAGTGGATATAAAAAGTTTACACACCTCTGTTAAAATGACAGGTTTTTGTGATATAAAAAACCAGAATAATTCATTTCAAAACTTTTCCCACCTTTAATGTGACGTATAACCTGTAAAATTCAATTGAAAAATGAAGAAGTCTGTTAAAGGAAAAAATATTTAAAAAAAAAAGTGTACAATAAGCTGGTGGTATAAGTGTGTACACCCTTAAACTAATACTTTGTTGAGCAGTTTTGTGCAGAGAAAATAAAAAAAAAGTTTAAAACAGACAGGTGACTTGTTAGAAAATACTAATGTATCTATTCTTAATTTCTTACTAAAAGAGTTATTAACCCCTGTCTAAGAAATGAGAAATATAATAGGCAAAGTAAAACAAACTTGCTCAACTGAAAGGTATAAAGTCCATGAAATAAAAATATCCAAGGTGCAAGAAATTTGTGTTAAAAATATCTCCTGAGAGCTGGGTTGTAAGGAAGAGAATCAAAGCACTTGCCCTGTTTTGTGGGGTGAGGGTTTTTAAGACAGGTGGGCATCACTGAGACTTGCACAGTTTGCATGGCAGCATTGACGAATAATGGCACTTAACTTACCCCATCACTTAAAACAAACTGCAGGTAGTAAACCTGAGCTGAATAATGTAATGCCTTTATTATCTGCAAAGGACTGTTCAGCTGCATGATTTAATGCCTTAAATAACAAGCAGTAAGTATCCCACTGAGCTTTGGCAGGAGCTCCACAGCAAAGCAATAGTCTTGTGCAATTTTCTTAACATATTTTTCACAATACTTTTTATTTTATATCTGCTGTGTTTCAAAAAACAAATTTCAAGTTTTACATAACTTTTGTACTTCTCACAGTATTGCTGTAGTTTTACTTAAAATGATTAAAAAAAGATGATTTACAGTTCAGCACATTCTGTAGGCTGTTTTTTATGCTGTCCATTTATTGATATCCAAAGTGGTGAGTTGAGTGCAAGAAGGTACAGTTGTGCAAAATCTGATCTTAACAATAGATGTCCTTCTCTTCACTTCTGCAGTAGTCCACATAGAAGGGATTTCCTGCCCAGGGCAGACTGATGCTCAGTATTTTGCCAGCATGTAAAAGCCTAAAGATGTTGTATGCACTGTAACATCACATCTGTGCTCCCACAAGGAACGTAGGACATAAAAGGGACGTACGGATGCAACTACCCAGAAATTAATTGCTCCAGAAGAGAACAGTCTCCATAGGACAAAAGGGATCTTTGCACATCCAGAAGGAAAAAATGCAGAAAAATCAGGAGGGGGTTGGAGGGAGGGAGCAAATACTGCAACACCGAAGAGAAGGAAATCTACTATTATGGTAAGATTTTTACACAACCATACTATGTCCATTAGTATCACTGTTGCAGTGTTCCACGTAGAAGGGAGAGAATAGGAGGAAAGCTGAGAAGAGCCCTCAACCCACATAAAATGGTTTCAGCAAAACCTGCTCTAGCCTTAGAAACCATATTCAATTTATAATGCTTAGTAAAGATATGTACGGAAGACAGTAGCTTCATGGATGGGAACTGGTGTCCAACCCCTTGAAGAAGGCACCAGAAAAGGCAGCAGCCCTAGTGGAATGAGCTCTGACAGAGATGGACAAAAAAGACAAAGAATTGCCATGAAAAGGAAATGGCCTTGGTTATCAAGGAGGAGATGGTTTGCTTAGAAACAGGCAAACCCATTGACCTGGGATGAAAGGAAACACAAAAAGCTGATCAGACGTACAAATAGTCTTAGATTTATCTAAGTAGTACCTTAGCTGTCTGTGCAAATTCAGGGTATGCAGGACACTCATTAGTAGACTGAGGAGAAGGGAAAAAAGAAGGCAGTTTTACCGATTGATTCAGGGCAAACGCATTTACTACCTTGAGCATAAAAGAAGGATTAGTACGAAGTGACACCCGTTCCCTGTGAAAAAACAAAAAGTAGGAATGGCCATAAGGGCGTGAAGCTCAGAAACCCTCCGAGCAGAAGTAAGAGACAGCAAGAAAGCAGTCTTTCAGGTACAGTGTTGCAAAGAAGCAGAATCTGCAGGCTCAAAAGGAGCCTAAGTCAATTTTTCCAAAACAAAGTTAAGGTCCCAAAGAGAAGGAATAGGTTTTCTTGGAGGCCTAATGTGCAAGGTACCTTTAAGAAATTGTTTGACCTCAAAACTAGAAGTCAAAGGAGGATTCAAGGGCAGATGAGGAGAAATGGCTAACAACTGGGCCTTCACAGAAGAATAGGCCAGGCATACTGGAGCAACTCACACAAATAAGGCAGGACCAGAGGGACCCCCACTGAAAAAGGGTCCTGATTATGAGCATGGCACCAGACCAAGAATCTTTTCCATTTGGAAGTATAAGATTTTCTGGTTGAGGATTTCCTTCTCTCCTTGTAAAACCCTGAGCATGTCCTCAGAAAAGAAGTGCCTGAAAGAGATCAAAAAACTGTCTCTTGTCCTTCTCTTGTATAGATGACGAACAGGCGGGGTAGTTCGTTTATATGCTTTATTACAAAGAACAGGATGGATAGCAGCATTACAAAATATAAGAAACTGATTTAACAGACAGACTACACAGACATACATGCTTACATCTCAACCGCTTACTACAAAATGGCAGTCAGGTTCACATGTGCTCAGTATTTATACACTTGTGCAAGCCCCTAGAAAGCGTCTTAAAGCTGTACACACAGTGATCTACATCCTCCCTCTTATTGAATTGTATTCAATTAAATGACATTGGAATAAGGCATGCAATAATATAGACATCAAAACCAAACACAATGTTCATGTTCAAGTTGCTGTGTATCTGTAACTTGGTCTGGAAATACGATCTAGTAACATAGTATTCAGAATTGGGTTTAGCAGCAGGGACAGTCTTCGGTAAACAAGTTGTATCAGGAACTTTGGGATTCATCTCAGGAATAGGGATATTCAATAGAACGTCCTCAGGAATTGGAATGCTGGGTAACTCACTCTGAGATAAGAGTCTTTCTCACAGGCTAAGTGCTGTGGTACAGGCTCAGACACTGGCATCCAATGTTTCCGATTCTGCCTAAACTCTACTCCTTGTGATTCCACAATGTACGATCTCTGCTCTAGGCAAATACTTTTCACGACTCCAATCCGATCATAACCTTTGCACATTGGCATTACCACCGTCTCTCCTTCATGTAATGGATTGAGTGGTTTGCTGGACTTATCGTAATAAGAGTTCTAGGATAGGCATTTATTTAACAGATGTGCTTTCACTGATCTGTTATTCTTAGCACGTGGAACAAGTAAACTACTGCTGATTGGTAATGTAGTTCTGGTTTGTCTCAACAGAAGTCTCTGGTTAGGTGAACCAAGATGTTTATCACGAGGAATATTTCTGAGAGTCAAGAGATTCAGGAAAACATCATTATTGTCTCATTTCGACTTCTCTAGTAACTGTTTCGCACTTTGAACTGTGTGTTCTGCCAAACCATTTGATTGCAGGTACTTAGGGCCACTTGTAACTTGAGTAAAGTCCCACTCTTTGCCAAATCTTTTGAATTGCTGGCTAGTAAACTGTGTATCATTGTCAGAAATAACTGTGTGCGGACTACCCTGAACTGCAAAATGATGCTTCATCTTAGTAATGACAGTACTGGATGCCAGATTAGGAAGTAGGTCAGTCTCGAACCAATTGGAATAAGAGTCTACTAACACCAAGTAATGTTGACCATTCCATTTGGCTGCTGTGAACCAAGGTAGTTCAGGAATCTGGTTTAGCTGAAGTGGTTTCTTCTGTTGATGTGGCTTTGTACTGTTGCATACAGAACAAGATGAAAGTCTCTCTATGTCTTTTGACATAGAATGCCAAAACACTAGTCCTGTTGCCCTGCTTTTAGTGGAATCATTTCCTGGGTGGCCACGATGCAAGATAGCAGTGTACTCTTGTTGCAAGGACTTTGGAACAATTACTTTTCGACCTTTCATGACGATGCCATTGTCAGACAATCTCATCTCTGTTAGGAAAATAAGGTTGCACTTCTTGAGGTAAACGAGATTGCTTTGATGGTCATCCTCAATTGATAAAGTGGTTGAGCTTTTGTAAAACTGGATCTGAGGCTGTATGATTTCTAAGCTCATCAAGACGTGTGGAAGAAAAAATACTCACTTCCATGACTTCAAAATCAAGGTTCTCATTCTCATGCTCTTCGGTGGTATTACTGGGTGATCTGAATAAAGTATCAGCAAGATAAAGAAGTTTGCCTTTTGTGTAAACAAGATTGAAACTGTACTTCTATAATCTCAACATCATACGTTGTAGTCTGGCTGGAGCTGAATGCGTAGGCTTTCTCAAAATAGTGACTAGAAGTTGGTGGTCTGTTTAAATTTGGATAGGTCTACCATAAATGTAATTATGGAACTTCGGACATGCAAACACAGTTGCCAAGAGTTCTTTCTCTATCTGAGCATGCTGCATCTCATAGGCAACAGGTTGACCCTCTAGAAGAATGATTGCATCAAGACCAAATTTCGAAGCATCACAGGAAAGAATAACTGGTTTGTGAACGTCACAGTATCTGAGAGTTGGTGGACTGACAGTTCTCGGTTTCAAGACATCAAATGCTCTTTGGTGCTATTCCAACCATGACCAGGATACATCTTTTCATATCAACTCTCTTAGTGGTGCTGCTAGTTGGCTTAAATCTGGAATGAACTTGCCTAGATAGTTAACCATGCCAAGAAAGTGTTGAAGGGCTTGAACATTGTCTGGGGCTGGCATGTCAAGAATGGCTGTTTGCTTGGAAGGGTCTGGTCGTAAGCCTGAACTGGTAAACAATGACCAGCATAAGTAACTTCTTGTAACCTGAACTTGCACTTCTTAGGATTCGGCTTAAGATTCACTTGAGCTGCTTCCAGAACTTTCTCGAGGTTTCTGTCATGCTCAGCTTCACCATTACCTCCTACTAGAATATAATCTACTATAAAAGCACAAGGATACCCAGAAAAAAATGTGCTGCAATGCATGTTGAAAGACTTCACTGGCAGAATTTATCCCAAATGGCATTCTCAAAATCTATACCTGCCAAAAGGAGTACTGAACGTAGTTAGCAACAAGGATTTCTTGTCAAGCAAAATTTGCCAAAATGTACACTATGCATCGAAGATGGAAAAAACAGTGGCATTTGGCATTAGTGCTGCAACTTCTTCGACTGTATACATTGGATGATGAGGTCTTTTCAGTGCTGTGTTCAAATCTCATGGATCAGTACATATCCTCATATCATCTGAGCTTTTCTTATGAGCTACCATCATGGAAGATGCTCATTCAGTTGGTTCGTCTACTGGACAAATTACACCTTGTTGCAACATTTTGGCTAGCTCTCCTTTGACTCTGTTCTGCATTGCTACTGGAACTTTCCGGGCTGGTCTGGTACACAACTGGAAGCTTGCCTAGTTTGTCTTTGAAAAGTTCAACATAAGTAGAAAAAATATACTGAGCGAAATTAGAACTGTGGTCTTTTAAGCTAACATAATGGACTTCCTTATTAAATGTAAGCAGTTTCATTTTCAAACTGTCTCTGAGCCCTAATAATGCCTTTTGATCACATAAAATAACAAGTTGTAGCTTCTCCCAGCAGAGCAACATGAAAATACTACTCAGCCTTTGGTTTGAATCTCTTCACCACCATAAGCAACAAGCTTTGTGCACTTTGTCAAGTCAAGCTTCTCACCAGCACATATTCTAGCAATTGTTTCTGCAGGTATAATATTGCACGTTTAACCTATGTCAGCTTTGAGCTCTGTGGGTCTCCCATTTATATCTGAACAGTAAAGAATAGTTCATTCTTTGCCCATAAATCTACTGCATTGACTGTTTCATGAAGCACTAACACACCATCAACGTAAAAAAGTAGGGTCACAGCTTTCCAGTTGATCAACTTGTTTCTTTGAATGTTCCCCTTTAATAAAAGAAAGTGTGCCTTTTTTGCAAAACCTTTTGCAATGATTCCACTTATTGTATCTGTGACACTGCTGACCAAAAGCTAAACTTTTTTCCCTTTTAGGCTCATGACATCCTCCTTGGGCGGCCACGGTGGTGCAGCGGTTAGTGTTTCTGCCTCACAGCAAGAGGTTCTCCGGTTCGATTCTCGGCTGGGGTGCCTTCTGTGCGGAGTCTGCATGTCCTCCCTGTGGTCGCATGGGTTTCCTCCGGGTGTTCCGGTTTCCTCCCACATCCCAAAGACATGCTGTAGGTAGTTTGGACACCCTAAATTGGCCCTAGGTGTGCATGTGTGTGCCTTCTGTGGAAGGTTGAGCGCCGGGCTGGCAACTTGACACCGTAAAACTCCACTGCAAATCATGAGCAGACAGGTGATCCGCTGTGGCGACCCCTAACTGGGAAAAAGCCGAAAGAAGAAGGCTCATGACTTCCGCCATAACTACAGCAGTTGGCAATGAAACTAGGTGGGGGCACATGTTTTGAGTTTGCTGACTCACTCTTAATGCTTCGCTGAGATTGTGCGGAAAGCTGTGGGGTTTCCCAGGGGCTGTTGCAGGTCTCCCCGTAGCTGCCATGTGCTTGGGCCTGTTTCTTTTAACCAAGTGCTGCATACTATCAACATTGGCTTTAGAAGTTATTGGAAGCATGCACCTCTCATTTGCAAGCATATTTGTGTGCTTTTCTTTAAGCTCATATGTCCGGCAAATCTCAATGGCCTTATTCAAAGTTAAGTCACTGTCACAGAGCAAAATCTTTCTCACAGCATCATCTTTAGTACCACACACAAGTCTGTCTTTTTATCAACTCATCCCTTAAATCACCAAATCTGCACGTTTTAGCTTTGTTTCTCAAATCAATTATATATGCTGCAAAAGTTTCACCAGGCTTTTAAACCCTTGTATAAAATAAGTGCCTTTCCATTGTAACATTTGTTTGGGGGTTACACATTTCTCTAAATGTATGTTTTAAGCATTCTGGGTCTTCTCTTGACTCGGCCGATACAACTATATGATGGTTTCCCCCTCTCCTGCAAAGATAGCAGGGGCATACACAAATGAACGCTCCCATTCTATGGTTTTTGAACCAGCTAAATTAAGCAGAATAAATGCCTTTGTCCGGTTGTCTTTATCAGAAAATGCAGCCTGTATGAAAATATCATACTCTTGCTCAAGCACTCTCCAGTTTTCTGCAATATTACTGTCAAACACAAGTGGAGTTGGTTTTTCAAAATCCGTCTACCATACCAACAAATTATGCCCAAACACACTGAAAAATATGGCCCTTGTAATTATATATGAACAAGCCCACAGCCAGCACTTGTAATAACATTCAAATGCACAATAAATTCTTCAAAATGCTTTACTTTGCGAAGTATGCTTTGTAATGGCTGTATTTTGCGAAATAACTGTACTGCAATACTGCACAAACATGCAAACACTTCATATACTTCAGACAACTCAAATGGCTTTGATTTAACATGAAAAAGTAGTGCTTAGTGAAAAAAACATGCTGTCGTTCCCCTTATTTTATTAATTTTATGTGATTTTGACTTTATTTCAACCATTTTCTGTAGTTGTTTTGAATATTTCTATTAATATATCATAGTATCGGATATTTCTGTTACTTGGAAATTTGTTGTCTTGTTTCATATTTTGTGAATAGGAAAGAGCTTGAGCAAGCTTTAATACCTGAAATAAGTTTCTGACCTGTTTTGCGAGTTATACATGCAGTAGGAATGATTCGCTCCTACGTATTCCTTCAGTGTTATCCGAGTGCTTCTCTGTCTCGAACTGAAGAATCTGGATCCCCGTCTGGCACCATGTCCTTTTTAGATATGTCACTTCTGACACCATGTTGCACGTCCTTCTCTAGTATAGATGACATACAGGCAGGGTAGTTCGTTTATATGCTTTATTACATTGAAACACATCAGCATAAAATATAAATTAACGGAGAAGACAGACTGCACTGACATACATGCTTATAGCTCAACAGCTTATTACAAAATGGCAGTCAGGCTCACATGTGCTAAGTATTTATAAATTTGTGCAAGCCCCTAGAAAGCCTCTTAGGGTTTGTAGATCAGTATGTGTTTACAACTTTATCACCCACAATGTCATTGGCAGAGTGTGTGAGTAATCACAAGATCATCATTTTTGAAATCCATCCCTTTCAACTATTTAAATTTATTGGCCATCCTACTGTATTCCATAGTACCAGAATACAAAAGTGACCACCCCTTTCAATCTATCTTGCTGTTTTAAGCATCGTAACTCTCCACTAAACCTTAACTTTTTAAACAGGTAAAACTTAAGTTACCTACTTTCACATCTAACTTCTCTAGTGCACACTGCAGTGTGCATGTTTTTTCATCTTACCTTTAAGCATCCCTGTGACTAGCACTTGCTCTAATACCTGCTGGAAAGCACCCAGAAGCATTAAACTGATACAAGCACTCCACTCTCCTTGTTAATAAGGAGAAATTAATAGTAGGCACTAAACAGCCTATAATTGCAAAGTACCTTGCTAAGGTAAGGGAAAACAGCCCCTGTATGTTACTAAAAAAAAAAGCACCAAACCAGGCATGTCCAAGGGTCAGCTTCCGGTGATTTCTCCTGTCCACCAAGTGAATCTGGGCATGCTGGGGCAATGCAGCAATTGCCTCATGTACACAGACAACCCTCTCCTCCTACCACCCAACACTACAACCTGTGAGAGATGCACTTACATAGCCAAAATGGAAGCAAAGCTGTCTCCACCCAAGATTGTGCTAGACAGTCAAGAGGAGAAGGTTAACACCCACACTACACCTCAAGCAACACGTAGCCCTTCTAAACCCACACCATCAACACCCACATATAGCAGCACTAAATCCACATATGTAGAGGCCCTTAACTGTAACCTGCCCAAGCAACAAGGACCTCTGAAGCTGAAATGCAAACAAACACCAATCACAACCAAAGTGTCACATAGTTCACAACACCAGTGTGCCACCCAGCAACAGCCCCTAAGGCAAGACAACATACCTAACACTTTAGTCATAGGTGAATCTATAGTCCGCCACACTGATGTCCCACTCACCAGGTTGAACAAGGAGAAAATTACAGTCAAGCTGCCTGTCTGGTGCCAGGATCTGCCACATAACGCATGCACTCAAGTCACTTCACAACAAGTACAAATATGACTCTGTCATTGTCCATGTTGGAGTGAATGACTTGAGACTTACCTCCCTGGACTACATGAAAAGAGACATGGAAGAGCTCTCGGATCATGTGGCCCAGGCAGGTATAACCCTAGCCCTGAGTAGCATCCTGCCTTCACCCAGAATGATACCACAATATAAGGACAAAATGATTGACTTCAACAATTGGCTAAGCTTCTGGTGTCATTCAAAGGGGATCCAGTATCTGTCTGCCTGGGACGACATGATCGACAGACAACTATACTTTGCCAAAGATGGTCTGCACCTGTCGCCCCTGGGATTCAGGTTACTGGCTAAGGCTCTTGCCACCCATATAGTGCCTTTTTTAGGCAAGTTCAAAGGACAAAACCACCCCCGTAACAGGCACAAGCATGCAAAATCTGAAGGTAATGCTGCTCGATGCTAGAAGTCTAAACCTCAAAATGCACTCTCTCGATGCACTCCTAAAAGTGGAGAACATCGATATCTGTGCAGTAACTGAGACCTGGTTCAAGGCTCCAGAGAGCACCCCTGCAATACCAGGCTACAACTCTTACCATACTTTTCGGCCACCAAACCAGGACCGGAACACTAAAGGTGGAGGAGTGTCAATATTCACCAAGGATATTCACACCGCCAGGCTAGTTGCCCAACACAATCCATCTGAAATTCTCCAGGTGCAACTAACACTAGGTAAGACTGCAATCCAAATTGTAGCTTGCTACAGATCCCCCACCATACCCCAAGATTCTCACTACACCTTTCTAAACATACTGGAAAATATGAAGATAGAACCAAACACTCTAATACTGGGTGATTTTAACTACCCTGCCATTAACTGGGAAAACTACTCGTGTACCAACACCTTTGCCCAAAGGTTCTTGGAATTCATAAATTCCAACGCCCTGGATCAACTAATCCATAGTCCCACCAGGGGTTCCAATATCTTAGACCTGGTCATTACCAACATGGGAAATCGATGCTCCACACCTATGGTCACCCCCTCGTTAGTCAGGTCTGACCATAAGCTAATCACCCTTAACATCCACATCCCACCCCCACCCCCCAGTAAGGAAACCCTCCATAAAAAAACTTCTCCAAAGCCAACTTCATGCTACTCAAGTCAGAAGTGACAAATTTCATGACACCCATTCAGACGGGAACTGAAAGTTCAACTGCTGAATCCTGCACTAAGGCACTGTACGAGCACATCCACTCATGCATGAATCGTGCTATCCCAAATAGAACCAAGATGCTGTCATCCAAAAAAGGGAAGCCAGTCTGGTGGTCCCCTGCCATAAACAAACTTTACAACAAAAGGAAGAAACTGTTGCAGAAAAGAGGAAAATCCCAGGATGCAAAAAACTCCCTTACCAGCCTCAGTAAGAAACTGAGATCCCTCATAAAATCCTCCAAAGCTAGTTACGAAAATAAAATTGCCAAAGATTCCAAAGACAATCACAAGGCATTCTATAATTATGTCAAGAATCTAAATGGCAATGCTCAGATCTGCTCTGAGCTAAAACAGAATGGCATTAAATATGCTGATCCCAAGGATATTGCCAATATCCTGGCAGATCAATTCAGTGCCAACTTCACCCCCCTTACACCCCCTAAATGGCCCATCTCAATACCGGACGATTGCCAAATTCCGGTAATAACGGCCACACAGGTAAAAAACGCACTTTCCAAAGCTAAGAATACAGCATCCATGGGACCAGATGACATCCCGGGCTGTGTACTACATGAACTACAATATGAACTGGCACTTCACCTAAGTGTCATGTTTAATCATAGCCTCAC
This sequence comes from Protopterus annectens, assembly GCF_019279795.1. Lineage (NCBI taxonomy): Eukaryota > Metazoa > Chordata > Ceratodontiformes > Protopteridae > Protopterus > Protopterus annectens. The sequence continues at coordinate 1,456,365,229 of NC_056744.1, read as the reverse complement.
CTCAGGTTTTGTGCCCACTGAGTGGCGCAGAGCTACAGTTATCCCACTCCACAAGGGGGGATCCACCGTGGATCCTGGAAACTACCATCCCATCAGTCTGACGAGCCTTATCTGCAAGGCAATGGAGCGTATTATCATGGAACTTCTAAGCAAAGACATTGGCAACCTTCAAACACTGGACCCCACCCAGTTTGGGTTCATGAAGGGCCGATCTTGTCTCCTGAACCTGATTGACTTCTTTGAATCAGTCTCCAGAGCCATGGACAAGGGTAAGGTGGCCCACACAGCCTATCTAGACCTTGCCAAGGCCTTTGACACCATCCCCCACTCTGGAATCATAGATAAACTTACTAAGCTGGGCATTAATCCCTACATCACCCAATGGGTTGCTAACTGCCTTACTGATAGAACCCACACTGTAAAAGTAGCCGACTCCAAATCCAGCTCCAGACAACTGACAAGTGGAGTACCTCAAGGTTCAGTCCTGGGATTGCTCTTGTTTGGTATCTACTTCTCTGAAGTACAGGCCAACACTAAGGGACTCTGGCTAACAAAGTTCGCAGATGACTGCAAACTGGGAGCCATTATTGAATCCCCAAATGATGTGGATACTCTACAAAAGGGCCTTACAGAAACAGATGCTTGGTGCCAGAGCCATGGGCTCAAGCTCAATGCCAAGAAATGTATAGTTATCCCCTGTGGGGAAAAAACATGTACCCGTGAATTACCATATAGGTGGCAGTACACTAAACACTGAAAGTGTGATAAGAGACTTAGGGACACAGGTGGACAGTGGTCTCACCTTCGATAACCACATCGCCACAACAGTTAGGAAATCCTTCTATGTGGCGCACCTCATCACTAAGGGCTTTTCATCCAGAAAAAAAGGAGATCATTGTCCCACTGTACTCATCCCTCATTAGACCCATTATAGAATACAATGCCTCATTTGGTATGTACCTCTCAAGACATCTGCAACAACTGGAAAGGCCACAGATATACCTCACTAAATGAATCACAGGCCTAATGCAGATGCCCTACACTAACTACCTTAAAAAACTCCAGCTATACTCTGTCGCATATCGTCTGCTCGGAGGCGATCTCTGCTTAACATGCAAGGCCATGTCAAACCCAGAGCTGTTGGACATGCTACACTTAAAGAAATCCCAATCCTCAGAGCCACATGCTCCAGGGATCTAAACCTTGTCATTACAATAAACAAAACATGCTGGAGGGATAAGTTCCTGACCCAGAGACTCCGCAGACTCTGGAATAGATTGCCCATACATGTCAAGCAGAGTGCCTCTTTGGCCGTCTTCAAAAGGAACCTTGACGATTGGATGGGAGAAAGGAAATTCACCCCGGGGATCACGTCACTCGCCCTGCTAGACAGGGTTCCAGGGAAGTAAATAGTGTGGGAAGAAATAGCCAGGGAATTGTTATGGCTAGACTTGTATAGGCCCTAGGGCTGATACCGTAGTACCAACCTATGAACCTATGAGCCTATGATTAGAGACCTCTTGTCCTATGTGAGGAGATGCAACAGGTGAGGTAACTTGTGATTGCCCCTGCCCAGATGCCTTAAAAGGGGGAACCAGTGCTGACTCGGCTAGAAGGGAGTCGCTAGCAAGATTTTTAGGGGAGTCTAGCTAAATCTTCTGTAGGATTCTTGGAAGTAGAGGAAGGGAAGGGGAAAGCATAAAGAAACATCCTCTTCCATGGAACAGAAAGGATATCCGTCTTCCACACCAGATGGCATGGCACTCAGGAACAGAAGAGAGGAAGCTGCCTGTTCAGAGGGGAGTTAAAAAGATGTACCTGAGGAATACCCCACCTACGGACTATGTCCAGAAATGCATCTCTGTGAAACATTCATTCTGAGCCTGTGCTTTGGAGCTGCTAGGAGAGTGACACTAGATTCTGCTCCGAAGAAATGTATACTGCCTGAAGAGATAAATGATAAACTGAGAGCCACTTCCCAAGCCTGAAGAGCCATGCTGTAGAGGAAATGATATTTTGCACCCCCTTGCTTGTTGACGTACCACATCACTGTAGTGTTGTCTGTGTACACCTTCAAGGAGCTGGGAGAGAACACTGGGTGAAAAGCCTGAGGACCAGAATCATAGCCCTCATTTCTTTAATGTTGATATGTTGTAACTTCTGATGGGGAGGCCAGACGACCTGAAATTTCAGGTGACAGAGAAGCATCGGTGAACAGCTCCTGAGAAGGGACTGGAGGCTGAAAGGGACAGCCTTGGTTGACAGTGAATCCAGCACTCAAATTTCTTCTTGAGACAGGGAAGGAGAGGTATACACGTCCATAGGGTGACAGTGTTGCAGTCAAACTGACTTGAGGTACCATTGAAGCTTCTGCATATGCAGTCTAGCAAGAGGAAGCATTGGAATCGGAGGCCTTGAATTACAGAGCCCGAAGAAACTCCCTGGCTGGCATGACAGTCAGAGAAGAAGAGACTAAAAGAAGGTTGTCAGCGACAATACCTTTGGAGGTGGAAGAGAGGTCAACATTTGCACTGTGCAAGTCCTGCATCCCACCCAGATACACATGATCCTGAGAGGGCGTCGGGACAGACTTTTGGAAGTTGATAGTAAACCCCAGACTTTGAAGAGAGATGGTGAACTGCAGATCCTGTAGCAAATGACTGGGAGAAGGTGTCTGAAGCAACAGGTTGTCTAGATAAGTAAAATTATGAATGTCTTCTGCAGGCTCCAAGGCAATCACAGGAGCTCAGCATTTTAGGAATACCCTTGTGGCAGTAGAGAGGCCAAATGACAAAGCAGAGAACTGAAAATGAGAGGAAGACATGGAGAAATATAAAAACTTCCTAAAGAGAGGGTGAATAGGGATATGAAGGTAAGCTTCTTTTAGGTCCGATGACTCCAGTAAAGCCTGGAGTAATAAAACAGGAAAAACAGAGTTTGAAGAGTAAGCATCTGAAAAGGAGGGACCTTGAGAAAGGTGCTGAGCTGGGAGAGATCCAGAATAGGTCTCCCAAGTGACTTCCTTTCAAGGAACTAGGATCGTCCTGGAATAAAAACCCATTCCCACTTGGTGGGGGGGGGGACGGTAAGTTGAAAGGTTCCTTGGTTCACCAGGGACCCTAGAACCTCTGGTAAATGAGGAAATTGCTCTAGAGGATGTTGAGGAATCCTGAAAAAAGGAGGGAGAGATTTCCATATCCTGAATTAACCCTGATAGATGATAGAATCCATGAGTCTCCAGAGCCGTGGACGAGGGTAAGGCGGTCCACACAGCCTATCTGGACCTCGCCAAGGCCTTTGACACCATCCCCCACTCTGGAATCATTGATAAACTTACTAAGCTGGGCATTAATCCCTACTTCACTCGATGGGTTGCCAACTGGCTTACTGACAGAACCCAGACTGTAAAAGTAGCTGACTCCAAATCCAGCTCCAGACAAGTGACAAGTGGAGTACCTCAGGGTTCAGTCCTGGGACTGCTCTTGTTTGGCATCTACTTCTCTGAACTACAGGCCAACACTAAGGGACTCTGGCTAACAAAGTTTGCAGATGACTGCAAACAGGGAGCCATTATTGAATCCCTAAATGATGTGGATATTCTACAAAAGGGCCTTACAGAAACAGATGCTTGGTGCCAGAGCCATGGGCTCAAACTCAATGCCAAGAAATGTATAGTTATCCCCCAGCCACACAGACATTAACAGTGGATGCATTGGATTATGCCTGGGGAGCCCACATGGCAGGAATATGTATTCAGGGCACATGGTCCGCAAACCAAATGCATCTACATATCAATCGAAAAGAGATGCTGGCTGTGCAAAATGCCCTGACAACCTTCAAGGACCTACTTCATCTGGGACAACTACTGATAAAGACAGACAATACCATGGTCATGTGGTATATAAACAAGCAGGGAGGCACTCATTCTTACCCCCTTTGCAGACTAGCCATGACATTGTGGGACACACCATTGACTTACCAAGTACATCTGCAGGCACAATTCCTGCCAGGAAAGATAAATACTCTGGCAGACGAACTAAGCAGAAACCTCATGGATCCCCACAAGTGGAAATTGGATCCACAAGTTTTCAGCATGGTAACAAGGAAATGGGGATGCCCGGACATAGATCTATTTGCCTCACCTCACAACTGCCAACTAAAGAGATTCTGTACAAGGACTTATCACAGACAAGCATGGAAAATGGATGCCCCATCTTTCAGCTGGAAAAACTTAACAGTATATGCCTTTCCTCCTCTGCCTCTCCTCCCCAAGGTACTCCTAAAGGTCAGACAGGAGAAGCCAAAAATTATACTGATTGCCCCAGACTGGCCACGCCAGTACTGGTATCCAATCCTAAGGAACTTGTCTCAATGCCCAGCCTGGACCTTACCTCAAGTGCCTCATCTACTGCCCCAGCAGAACAATCAGATCCTGCACAGCCAACTCAAGACCTTAAATCTGGCAGCATGGTGGATAATGTAGTCATACAAAATGCAACCCTCACTAAAGCGGTGATGGATGTCATTTTGGAGGCCAGGAGGCCTAGTACGAGAAAATCCTATGCTGGAAAATAGAAGAGATTCTGTGCTTGGAACTAGGCACAAGGAATTGACACAGCTGTTTCAAATATTCCTCGGATTTTGCAATGCTTGACTGAGATGCTGGACAAAGGCCTATCCTTTTCATCTATAAAAATTCATGCCTCTGCCATTTCGGCTCATTACAATACACAGCCACCAATCTTTTCTCATCCTTTATTAAGGCAGTACCTCAGAGGGGCCAAAAATGTAAGGCTTCCAAGGAGATTACCAATACCTGCATGGGACCTCAATTATGTTTTGAAAAAACTCACCCTACCTCCTTTTGAGCCAGCCACTACAGCTGATATAAAGTTTTTATCTTGGAAAACAGCTCTGCTCCTTGCAATAACTTCTGCAAGACGAGTTTCAGAGCTACAGGCACTCATGGCTGTGGAACCTTTTATCATTTTTTTATTCAGACAGGGTTTCTCTGAGGACAAACCCGACATATTTATGCCTAAGGTAGTGTCCAATGTGGCCCTTAACCAAACTATTCATCTGCCTACCTTTTATCCAAACCCACAGAATAAGGAGGAGAGAATTCTGCATTCTTTGGACATACACAGACAGCTACGCTTCTATTTGAACAGAACCAAAGCTTTCAGAAAGACGGAGCAACTACTAGTGGCATATGCTGCAGGATCACCAACTACTAGTGGCATATGCTGCAGGATCAAAAGGAAAGGCTATCTCAAAGCAGACCATTTCATAGTGGATAGGCCACTGCATTCGTTTCTGCTATTCACAACATGGCAAACCAGTACCTAAGGGCATTAGGCCACATTCAACCAGAGCAGCAGCCTTCTTCAGGGGAGTACCAACTAAAGACATTTTAAGTCTGCTACTTGGAGTTCAGTGCACACTTTCACAAAGCACTATCACTTACCACTCTACTCTAAATCCAGGGCAGGCTTTGCCACTGCAGTTCTGCAGGGCCTAATAGCCGCTCCTAATGCTATTTAGCTCCAGCCTCCCAACCTTAGCTTTGGGATTCAACCCAATTGTAATGACTGCAACAGTGAAACACGAAGAACATAGTACAGTTGTGTACACTTACCATAAATGTAGATGTTAGAGTGTATTCACTGTTGCAGTCCAGGTTACCCACCCACCATCCCCCATTTCTTTGCTGGAACTTATCTGTACTTCTCTATTCTATACAACCTATGTGGTGTATTTGCTTGTAGATGAAGGCAAAATATGTACTTTGTTGCATGCATGCTTTATTGACATATTTTTAGCCTACCCTTTTGGGGGCACCTGACATCTGGGGCAAGAAAAACTGAAGAAAATGGCATCAGCTGCATCTTTTATACGTTGAAAGCACCACAAAGTCCAATAGTTGTCTCAAGGAAAGGCAAAATCACCAAGGAGAATTTTATTGAACATGCTGACAGGTACAGACAACTATTGGACTTTGTGGTGCTTTCAACGTTTTTTATTATTGGAATCTGCCCTGGTGGGTGTGTTTCTTTTTGCATCTTTTATACCCCTGGTGCACTGACGTCAGGGAAGAGGCGACAGCAACCGACGCCGGACCTGGACTTTGGAATTCAGGCCAACTGTGGGTAGCCTGCCAGCAGGATAACCCAATTGTAATGACTGCAACAGTGAATACACTCGAACATCTACATTTATGGTAAGTGTACATAACTGTACTTTCCTTTTATGATCCTTAAGATGGACTGAAACATAAGGGACAGCAACCCTAAGAAATAATGGAGGTTCCAACCCTTGGCGAAATTTGATTAGAGAACCCAGAACTTTTTCCCTGACCAATATCTGCAGAATGCCTCGAGGACCCTCCAAGGTGATCAACCGCAGTTCCACCTCGACGCCTGGAACAGATGCCTGCAATGCCACAGAGGACATGCAAAAAGACGGATCCAAGCCAGCCGCCGACAGGGTCACTGCAGAGGAATCTGACTTAGATGCCGAATGACCTACAAAGTTCTTACCTGCTTCTAGAGGGACGTCTTGTGGAGGCTGGGCAACAGTAGAATCTGGCTGAGACTTCATGGCCTACATCTTACCTAATGGGTGTATCTCAGGGTTAAAGGATTCTGGCATGTTACCCTGGGCTAACTGTTTAAGCCACTGGTTTTCAAGATAAATGGCCAGGGTTGACAAACTGCTTCTGAGTGTTTTAGACACAAATGCCTTACAGATTCTACAAGAGGTATGGTTGTGGGAAGCACCCAAACAAAAAAGATGCTGTTCATGACATTTCTTATGGGGAATCTGTCTCCCACACTAACATTTTCTCATTTCTTGGATGACAGACTCTAGGTAGCAAAATAAAATAAAGTTCAAGAAAAATAAAAAAACAAAAAAGCAAAACAACCCCCCCCCCCAAAAAAAAAAAAATATCCCACCCTCAACGGGGCAGTTATTTGGTGTTGCTAAATATTCAGTACAGCAGTAAAGGCATTCAGACCAACTGGCAAAAAAAAGCATTGAGACTGGTGGCAGAGAAGTTTTGGTTAGTTGTGTCCATACGTCCCTTTTATGTCTTGCGTTCCGTGCATGGAAAATAGACAGCACATACAAGATCTTAAAGCTTTTACATACTGACCGAGCATCGGGCTGTCCTGGGTGGGAGATCCCTTCTATGTGGGATATTGCAACAATAATATAGAAGGGCATTCTAGAATATGTTGATTAAGTAAAAGGCCAGGGATCAGTTCTTCAGATACAACATTTAACACCAGATGTCCCATCTTGGTATGCTGAATCAAATCAGCCTTCCAGGTTTTGTCTTTTTTTCTTGGGTTTGTGTGACTCGTGCTGCTTTTGTCAACTAGTGACACTATCCAAACGTCAGTTAATTCCTCCCACCCACATCCCGGTAGTGCAAGCTAGTCATCATGCTTATTTATGTTCATTTGTCCTAGAATTAATAATTCATCTGGACTTATTTATGTTCATTTATCCTAGAATTAGTAATTCATCTGGACTGGTAGAAAAACCTTTTTGCTCCATTTTCAATTGGTTTGCCATTTGATATGATTAAGCTGGTGGACCTGTAATTGCATGAGTCATGTCTAAACCCATTTTCCTAAACTTACCATGGCTGTGACTTCAGAATTTTAGAACATGGGCTGAAGTTAATTTTCTTTTTAAATGTTTGTGTTCTTTCATTATTTATGTTTTGTCAGTGTGAAAGTCATCCATAGTACCTTCTGTATTTCTTCATCTAGAATTTCATGTATGTTATACTGAGCGTAGCTACCCACTTCTTCTGTGTTCTGAACTCTGCCATTGGGATAGGTCTGTCAGACTTTCCATGGTGTTCCTCCTGTAACTTGCATCAACATTTTCTTTAGCATGCTTGTATATCTAGTCTTGTACTGTATGTAGTACTGTGATATAGCTGAAATCCCAGATTTACATAAATCCAAATTTAAAGAAATGGACATTAATATTATGATTTATTTATAGGACAAGACCATTTCTGTACTTTCTGCATAACATTCTAACTCTGAGATCACACAAATTTGTTGGGGGGGGGGGGTTAAAATCAAAAACACAAACATTGTAACATTAGTTGGTTTCTTTATAATTTGACTTTATGCTGAAATTTTACTTTTGGGCTTCTCAGTTTCAGTATTGAATAAGAGCCATTGATATCAGATGGCCCTTTATGCCACAGTACAGATAAGTAATCCCTGTAAAAACAACTGAAGAACTTAGGGCTACCATTTCTGAAAAACAAGCATGGCATTTCAGAGCAGAATTCCTCATAAACAGGTTTAATCTTCTGACCCTTTCCCAAAGCGTATTCTTCTTTCTTTCAATATTAAATATTAGATAGCTAACTATGCAAGGTATTGCATCCCCTTTATATCTAAATACCAAGTACATATGTAATTTATTTTATTTTATTTTTATCCTCTTGCAACGTGGGCTTTGCCTAGTGGCTGACATTCTTGTACTTTATTGACTCATTTGTTCTTTCCTGGGGATGAGAGCTGGATGTCCGTGGAGCAGGTGAAAGCCTTATGGCCCATTCATTCCTGTTGCAGAGAGACTAATCAGTTCATTTATTGCCCTAGGCAGCAAGAGTTGAGCAGTAGTGAGCAGGCCAATTTTCTTAACCCCTTGGAGCCCACCCTCCAGCCCTTCCCCTTAAGTGGCGGCCTGCATACTGGCAACAGTTGGCCATTAGGGAGTTAGATGCATGCTGCCACATACAATTCCCCTTGATTATATGCCCACAGACAGGTACTATTGTAGTAGTAACTATTCGGGCCATTCCTGGTGAAACAGGTAGCTAAGGAAAGCAGAGAAAAGCTCTGATGGCTGCATTGGACATGGCCTCTCTATTACATGACATCTGTGGGTAAAAAGTAAAAGCTTATGAGTTGATCCTAGTCAGGCAAGAGGAAGCCAGTATGTTAAAAATAAATCTTTATCCAAAGGTGACACATGTGGGAGGGGGTGCCAGTCAGTCATCATAATGAGTTGGTGTGACCAAATTTGTTTTCATTCATAGACGTTTTCTTCTGTTTCTAATTAAATTAAAGAGAATGTAGTTGCAATGGCAGAAAAAAAGCCTAGGGGATCTATGGTCCTGCAACAAAGTTTCTGACGCCAGTAATTCAGGATACTGCCAATTTGAATAGATGCTGATGACTCTGGACTGCACCACCCAAAGTAACTCTCAGCAAAGTAGTTGTACTTGAAGAAAATATTCTTCTGCTATACCTGGCTGTCTATACTTAACTGACCTGTTTCTCATGTTTCCATAATATTGTTGTATATATTTATATTAGTTCTCAAAATACATTATTTTTTTTGTCAACATTTAGTGGGTCATGGCTGATGATGTTCACTCCTTTACTTAGCAAATGCTAAATGAATATAAATAAAGCTGGTGCCCAAACTTGTACTGATATGTGCACAGACTCTTTGGGTGGTAACTGCTAATGGAAAATCCTCTGCAACAGTGTTGTGTTCATGCACCTGGAAACTTCCTGGGTTTGACCTAGAAACTCACTTTTTAGGTAATCTTTATGGTTAAAATACTGGGGTCCTGTAATAGGTGCTGCATTAGGTTTTGTATTAGTGTAGTACCTCGCAGGATGTGCAGTAGCAAGTCCCGCCCATCGTCCAACAATTTGTGACGTTTTGGTAAACTTGAGTAATATTCATACTGGTTGAGGCATAAATATTCATTGTCTATTCTTAATTTGCCCTTTTCCTCAATGTAGTGTGTAGTTGGTATATTTAATTAGCTAGGGGTGTGAGGGGTGCAGGGGGGCTTGCCCCCTTTGAAAAAAACAAAGGAAAATATAATAGCACTACAACTATAAATCTGACACATGGAAAGCATGGTTTTGACTTTTTTTTGCATTCTTTACCTCTTCTTGACTTTCATTTGCAGCCCATTTAATTTTTATAGCTATGTAACTTTTAAAATTCAAACAAAATTATTTCAGTAGTTTTAACTTAATCAGGACTCGCACTTAGTAACTCCAAAAAACACAAAGACGTTTTGGCTGGGGGTTGCTATTTGTCTGCAGCAGTCATACTTCAGAGGGGTGATCAGGACTCGCTCTTAGTAACTCCAAAAAACACAAAGACGTTTTGGCTGGGGGTTGCTATTTGTCTGCAGCAGTCATACTTCAGAGGGGTGATCATTACACTGCCGTCTATTCAATTTCTTATTTTTTCATCCTGTCAGCATACTCAAACTGGCTAGGTAAACCTTTCATCTCCTACTTATACACTTAATCACTTAAACATACTGTTATCTATTCATGTATAAAATCCAAGCTATGTTTAGCTAAATTACATTTTTTCTCAATTGTGGTTTTGTTTCCTCTAAATATTATGATTTTTCTTGCTGAAAATTGTAACTGTTGTTAATAGCAATATATGTTTTTCTTTTTATTTGTCAATTGTAACTAATATAACTAAATGTGTTTTGTCATCATCCTGTCCTAACATATCCTCAAAATAGTTTCAGTGATTAGTCTGTGTATCTTGTGTGGCATTTCCCCTTGGGCCTCTGCTGAAAATGGCTCTCTCACCCACTTGGACTATCCCGGCAAACAAACATAAATAACAATACTAGAATATAAAATAAAATAATTCCAAACAACCAAATTACTTGAGTAGAAAATACTTCATTTATATAGGCCACATACCAACTTGCAGTGGAACTTTAGCAAAGACCAATAGCAGCACCTTCCCAGTGTATTATCTTAAAATGTCTGAAAATGAATTCAGAAAACAAGGGTGATGTTGGCGGGTAGAAGCTAATTTGTCATATTTATTGTTAGAGTTTTCCTTAAGGAAATATCCTGATCTCCTAAAAGGGCTAGGACAAAATCTGTACCAAAACAATGTTTCGTACGATTGTCACACATGATCTGTCTCAAGAACAACCTGAACAGAGATGGATGAATACTTGGGAAACAGCAGCCAGCTGGACCTGAGATTTAGTAGGAAACAGACATGTGATGACATAGGCAGAAGTGCATGGCAAGGGCAGCATCGTGACATCCCTACTCTTTGAGAGACAGAGGAAAAATATTTCCAGTAAGCACAGTGGAAGGACTTGAGATCACAAACTGATAGAGAACCACTGTATTACTCTTCTGAATGAAGAGATAAGGGATCCAACTCTCTACTCTGCACAAGGGGAGGGAGGCTGTGATTAGGAGGCAGAATTGAGGAGTATAGGGAAAATAGATGGATAGGTGAACAGCTGATGACTTCAGTGAACAAGGAAAAAGAAAAAAAGGCAGGAAACTAAAACTTTAGTATAGAAGTACTTGAAAAGATGCTGGTCAAAGAATGCTTGTCAAGTTTTGATTTAAAAGTATCTGTTCAAAATAAAGTGCATACAAAAGGTTATCTCTGTTGTGTCACAGGTGAATAGGGGGCAGGGGCAGCCTCAAAAGCTTAACATTTCGTGACCAAAGCAGGGCCGCAGATTCCTGCCACTGCACACACCTGTATGGGAGGCAAGGTAACTTCCTAACTTGTGGGATGCTTTACTGTATATAAGTAAGGCAGGCATGCAAGCTTCAGGAAGAAGGGATGATAAAAACTGGGGAGAAACATACTTACAAAACAGCCATGATGTGCAGTACAAAAAGATTAAGTAAATGAAAAGTAAAGCATAAAGGCAAACATTCTAAAATACACAACTAAGAAATTATTACGAGCTAAGAAATCGAAGAAAGTAGTGACCCTCTGCAAGATATAAGAAGGCAAGTGATGACCTAAATAGTTCCTGGAAATTTCCTGCACTCAATACTTGAGAATAATCTTTCATAAGGCCACATTTCTTCCAGAGAGACTATTTTGTTCTCCTACATGCGATGAAGCCAAGAAGATGAAATAAAAATCCAAGCTGTCTCACCCATGGCATGCATGTAGGCACACACAGACACAAAGCCTCTGCTTGAAGCACAAAGAAAGCCTTTTATAGTTGCCCAGAATGAATGTGAACCTGTCAGTCAAAGGAAAGATTTACAGTAAGCCATTTTGAGATATGCACCCGTAGAAAAATGAATGCCACTCCTGCATTTAGCTTCCAAACAATACTGCAGGTCAGCAATACGCGGGGGATGTTTGAGTGGGTGGCATCTATCCAAGATATCTGCTTGGAGCCAAAGAAAACATCCAGTGTGTCTCACTGAGACATCACAGACTTAAACATAAAAAGGCAAAAATCTAGTGGAATGCACAGTCAGAAAAGTGAAGGAATGAAAATATTTTTTATTGTCATTATAACTAGTTCAGAAAAAAGAAAGTTATGCTTGGCCTTAAAGTACCTTCTTCCTTTTGTGTTGAAGAAGGGTGTGAACACTGACCTGCAGTTAAAACTACCTGCCTGCAAGTTCGGGAACTGTAGATTTTGTATCCTTAACCCCTTGAGCTGCGGGCAGTTTTTTAAATAGTCACAAAACTTAAACAGACTAGAAATAAACCCAACATGAAGCAGTCTTCTTGTAGCAGAAGCATTCTACAAAACACTTTCTTCCGGGGGCACTGGCATTTTTCAGCAATGCCCATAGAGAAAAGGACACCAGTACCAGGCCCACTCTGTGTACTCACACATTTCAACAGATCAGCTTGTGGAAAGCTAGATTTAATGTACTGATGTTAATGTCAAGACAATGTGTTTGACATTTGTGGAAGTCATGACTGCAGAGATTGCATAAAGTAAAATGCAAGTGTTATACTTTGCTAAGCATTTGGTAGTTCTAAAGGGATACAGAAAGGCTAGAAATTAGAAAAGTCAAGTGTCATTAAAAGTATAAGCACTGTGTACATCCTTTAGAATCTGCATGCACTACACAACATATGTATTTGATATTACACAAGCACTGTCCAGCCTGAGAAGGTTGTAATCTGGGCATAAATGTGGATACATCACTTAACTTAGAAGACCCTGATCATACTGCCATAATATCCCCCCACCTCCCTACAAAAATGTGGCAAGAAACCCAAAACTTGCACGAACTGGAAACAGGCAAAAAAAAGAGGAGAAAAAAAGAACACAAGTACACAAGATAATGAAAACAATTGCAAGTACACCTCATCCACTCATTATTTGTAGTACCATGTGTACAGTTAGAGCTCCTGCTGTGATGTTCAGTAGTCCAGAAAATTGTTATGTAATGGGAGGGTTTAACTGCAAGGCAAATGGCCAGGAATCGGACCTTGTTATGTTCACTGTAGTAGTGAGTCACTAGGGATAAAGCAAGAATGCATCAGCAAGGACTGATAGAATTGTGGGATGCACAACAAACAGGGAGATGATTTTACGTTTTAACAAAGACACTGTTGAGTCTACAAATGAAATACTGTGTCCATTCCTGAGGACTATACAGAGAGAGAGAGAAACAAGATTATTAGGAGAATAGAATGCATGAATGTTGGGCCAGGACAGAAGGGTGGACATGATATGGGCCTTTAGTGAAACCTTTGAGTGAACTGAGCTGGTGGAATGACATGACATAACCATTAACTTGAAGGATCTTCTTTAATTTTATCATGACGAAATACTTATTCACAGTCAGGAATTTGCATATAATGAATAAGCTCTGGCACTGGCTGAATCACATAATTACATTTAAGTATTCAGTCTTTCTAAAGGATGTGGGCAAAGTGCAAATGGGGGGGGGGGGTAATTGCTGCAGTCTTGCTGCAATAGCCAAGCAAACTAGGGAGAGCAACAATTTTATTGTGCCAGCAATATGAATATGTAGTGGTACAGGTATAGCTAGTCGATAACAATTTTTGAAAAGTTCAGCTTGTTAAGCCCAGCATGTTAAAATCTTGCTGCAGTAGCAACAGCAGCATCAGGGAAATTGAAATCTCTGAGCTGTAACATTTGGTAATTATCAGTACTGTGGGATGGGTCTACCTCGATCCACCGAAATTACGTTTCTCTGAAACATAATTTTGCGACCCTGTTTTTCCGAAAGTGCATTTATCTGAAAATGCACTTTTGTGTAAAAACAGATCAACGAAAACCAACCAAGGTTGTTGTTGTAGATAGTGGCACAGTGGGGATAAGGGAATATTCCCTTTTCCTCACTGTAGTGCGATCTCGAAGTTAGAATATATAAGTAGTGGGGGGTGCCCCCCTGCATAAATGTGTCTAGTGTTGTCATGTTATTTTTTGTTTTGTTTTCATTTTATATTGTGTTTTGCGAAAGTGCATTTTTGGATAAATGCACTTTCGGAAAAGCGGGGTCACGAAATTACGTTTTGGAGAAATGTAATTTCGGTGGGTTGAGGTAGGTCCCTGTGGGATGTGTGTCTTCACCCTACATGAGTGGAAAGTGGGTAAAGGAGGTTTACTCATAACAGAAAACATGTTTTTCTGTTGTAGTGAAAATTTGCTGAATTGCAGTTTTGTTTAATTCACTGCTGCACTGTTTGTCTAATTCAATTCAGCAAAATGACACTCAGCAAATATAGATAAGGCTAATAGTATTCTAATCCTTTATCATGGATACAACCAGGCACAACCTGTAGGAACACACAAGGAAGCATTTTTTGTTTTTCTGCTGAATGAAATGTGAGTGGATCAACAACACTCCAGACTGAACCAATTCAGAAAGAAACAATCCCCTTCAGAAAAATACAGACATAGCCCGAATCTCACAAAAAGTACACTTTTTCCTCTAGTGGATAAAATATTTGAGGCAAACTGAAGTTTTTCTTTTTTTCTTTTTAATGAAAGTACAGATCAGCCTAACTGACTTACTGAAATCATTCATCTAGATTTTTTGTTTAACACTGCTTTAGACACACTGCTAGTAGCCCACCTTGCTCTATCCAGTGAAATACTAGGCCAACCTGTCACAGCCTCACACTGTCAGCTTCCTATATGAACAGCTCTTCTACTCCCAAACTCACCAGAACACCTATCAGGTAATCGGGTCCACTGCTTCCAACTGCACCAAAACACTATCAGGTGATCATTTCCACTGTCCCCAAACTCACCAGAACAGTTGTCAGGTGAACAGCTCCACTGGTCCCGAACTCACGAGAACACTATCAGATGATCAGCTCCAGTGCTCCTAAACTCTTCAGAACACTGCCAGGTGGTCAGCTCCTCTGCTCCCAAACTTACCAGAACATTGTCAGATGGTCAGCTCCACTGCTCCCAAATGCACCAGAACACTGTCTGGTGGTCATCTCCAGTGCTGTCAAACTCACTAGACTACTGTCAGGTGATCATATCCTCTGCATCAACCTCACCAGAACACTATATCAGGTGATCATCAGAGTGCCTTTGACACAGGAACACCTACCTCTGCTCTGCCCAAAGTCTTCAATGTCTTGTATATTAGCAACAGTATTTTTGCTCTGTAATGACAAACCATTACACTGTTCTCACTGGCATTAGCACTGTTGGAAATGTCAGGAGTATATATTCTCTAAATGAAGCATAAGCATAATGAGTTGATTCAATTCGCCCAAAAATGATGCTGCAGTAACAACAGGGAAAGCATTTTGTGAACATGTTTATGCCACTGAAAGGCACAGTTCAAGCAATGCACTATGTAGGCATTGCCAAACTTGGAAAACTTTTAAAAGTCTTTGTTTTTTTTATTTTGGAAAAGTACCCATTCGACAATGAGTGAGCAATTGGGAGGCCAAATTGGAGCACAGGTATTGTATTGGCTTTGCTACTTAATACAATACTATTCCCTAGATTAAATAATCATATTTTCTATTATTAATGTCTTGAAAGTTTGCTATGTTGTGACAGTTTTATTTTTTACATTTTTCATTGTTTTTAACTAACCTACATGCATTTTTTGCTTAGTTTTGCTATTTTAACTTGGTATATATTTTTTTGCAAATTATACCATGTGACTTATTTGAACCACGTTTACAAGGAAGTGGATTAGCTTTTATAGCAGTTCTGATTGAGGCTGTAGTTCATTTGGGAATGAAAACATTTATTTTTTGTTGATAAACCCGAGTGTTTGGGTATTCCTAGGTCAGTGTGTTATTTTTTTCTTACATTTTTTGTGTATACATTGACATAAATGCTAGTTTTGGCCTTGTAACCTGTCAGCAGCTGTAAGTTAGAAACATTGTCTGCCCAAGCACTGAACCTGAATGAGTCATGTGATTTGGCCTTTTCTGCCATTTTTTTAATTTTTCTATCTTTGGTCACATAGTGATGTGAGCACTCAGTGCTGTTGGTCCTCCTGTTGCATGTTATAACTGCCAGCAGTGCCTCCAGTCTCAGCTAGAGGACAATGATGATGTGGCAGCTTCCCCATTTATTCCCTGGGATAGAGAGCCACTATACTGTCTTGACAGTATTCATGTTGCCTCAGGCCATTTTCTGAGTGCAGGTTACTAGCATCGCAGACAGAAATCCAGACTGTACTGGTAAGCTGGCAGTGTCATTTGTTTAAGAGGAATCTCCATGAAAGCATCATATTAAATTGTAACCAAACAGAACATTACCAATAACAGCAAATGCTGTTCCGAAACCCCCCCCCAAAAAAAAACAGAAGAACAAGGTTCAAACACTTTAACCGGCGACCATAAAGGCAGATATCTAAATCACAGGTGTTTATCTGTTATAGTCTGGTTGTTTTTATTACTGCACCCTACAACACAACAATGGTAGAGAAGTGATTTACAGCCATATCTCACTGAGCACACACTTGCTCATTCTCTGTCAGTCAGTGTTCATTATAGTCATTTTGCTATTTCCTTTTCTTCTTTTGTCTGTTCCCGTTAGGGGTCACCACAGTGGATCATCTGTTTCCATTTCTTCCTGTCCTCTGCATCTTGTTCTGTCACACCAACTACGTGCATGTCCTCTCTCTCCACATCCATAACCTTATCTTAGGCCTTCCTCTTACCTGGCAGTTCCATCCTTAGCATCCTTCTCCCAATATACCCAGCATCCCTCCTCAGAGCGTGTCTAAACCAATGCAGTCTCACCTCGCTGGCTCTGTCTCCAAACCATCCAACCTGAGCTGACCCTTTAATATACTGATTCCAAATCCTGTCCATTTTCATCACACCCATTGCAAATCTTAACATCTTTAACTGTGCCACCTCCATGTCTGACTCCTTTCTTTTTGTCAATGCCACCGTCCCAAACCCACTTGTAGACCTTCCCTTTCACTCTTACTGGTACCCGTCTGTCACAAATCGCTCCTGATACTCTTCTCTACCCACTCCATCTTACCTGTACACTCTTCCATGCTCACCATTATTCTGAACTGTTGATCCCAAGTATTTGAACTCCTCCACCTTCTCCAACTCTACTCCCTGCATCCTCACCATTCCTCTGTCCTCCCTCTCTCTCTCTCTCTCTCTCTCTCTCTCACACTCACACTCACACTCTCACACACACACACACACACACTCACACTCTCTCACACACACACACACACACACACACACACACACACACACACACACACACACACACACACACACACACACACACACACACACACACACATATATATATTCTGTCTTAGTCCTGCTGACCTTCATTTGTCTCCTGTCTAGAGCATGCTTTCACCTCTCCAGGGTCTCCTCAACCTATTCAATACTCTCTCTACAGATCACAATGTCATCCACAAACATCATAGTTCACAGGGACTCCTGTCTGATCTCATCTATCAACCTCTCCATTACTGTTGCAAATAAGAAAGGACCGAGAGTAGATCCTCGATGTAATCCCACCTCCACCTTGAATGCATCCGGCACTCATACTGCAGACCTCACCACTGTCGCACTATCGTCGTACTTATCCTCTACCACTCTTACATACTTCTCTGCCACTCCTGACTTCCTCATACAGTACCACAACTCCTGTCTTGGCACCCTGTCATATGCTTTTCTCTAAGTCCACAAAGACACAATGGAACCCCTTCTGACCCTCTCTATACTTCTCCATCAACACCATCAGAACAAACATTGCATCTGTAGTGCTGTTTCCCGGCACAAAACCATACTATTGCTCACGTATTATCACCTCCCTTCTTAACCTAGCTTCCACTGCTAATCAATTTTATCCCTTTGTAGTTACTACAGCTCTGCATATCACCCTTATTCTTAAAAATCGGTACCAAACAAAGAAGTTATGTACTTACCATAACGTTCCATGTCTGTTGTCCTTCATCTCACCTTCCTTCTTGTTGGTTGGGTTCGGAGGCGATCCTCGGCTCCGACTTGGCCATATTCTAAAGCTCGAGAGCTTCCACTGGCTAGACCCTATCCCATCATTCCTAGCGCTGGTTACCAAGATCTCATTTGTGATAACCCATAACACTAGTCTACAATATGCAGATACATAAACTATAGGTATATATATATATATATATATATATATATATATATATATATATATATATATATGAATCTCGAAAACTCAAAACCGCGAACAATCAGAACAGCGATCCCCCCCCCCCCCCCCAGGGAAAAAAAATTCACTGTTCCCAAAAAAAAAAAAAACTAAAAGTGGGGGGCTTTGTCCCCCACACACCCCCTACTTAACTATACCAACTCCGACACTGCACTACAATGGAGGAAATGGCAGAACCCGGACGGACAGCCCAGCGATTTCTTTCCCTGGGAAAATATTTGCTGTTCTGGACGTTTGCTATTTTGCAGGTTCGACACTTAGTGTTCGACCATCTGAGCATTTGCTGAACTAAAGTAGACCCATATAATATATATATATATATATATATATATATATATATATATATATATATGTATATATATATATATATGTGTGTGTGTGTGTGTGTGTGTGTGTGTGTGTGTATATCTATATATATATATATATATATATATATATATATATATATATATATATATATATATATATAGGTTCATAGGTTCGTACTAGGCTATCTGCCCTAGGGCATTTATAAGCCTAGCCAGAGTATGTTTGGCTTTCGCCACCCATTTTAAATTAATTTTGCTATGCCCTTTTTCGAGGTTAGTATACTGTGCCTCTGTCTTAACAGTGACACAGAAGTGATACCCGGGGTAAACCTATGATCTCCCATCCACTCATCAAGACTCCTCTTGAAGAGAATTAATAAGGGACTCTGCCTAACCTGGACTGGGATTTTATTCCATAGTGAAGGGAGCCTCTGGGTTATAAATCTGTCCCTCCAGCATGTCCTTTTTATTTCAGTGCTGAGGTTCAAGTCTCTGGAGCGTGTAGCTCGATGGGATTTGGTTTTTTTGAGGTGCAGCATGTCCCTTAATTCCGGGTTGGACATGGCCTTATATGTCAGGCACAGGTCACCTCTGAGCAGGCGGTATGTCACTGAGTAGAGCTGGAGTTTCTTTAACCGGGCAGCATATGGCATCTGTTTGAACCCTTTGATCCTCTTGGTGAGGTACTTTTGGGGTCTTTCCAGTTGCTGCAGGTGTTTGGTAAGGTACATCCCAAAAGGGGCATTGTACTCGATTATGGGCCTGATGAGGGATGAGTAAAGAGGCACGATGACCTCCCCTAATCTAGATGTGAATCCCTTCATGATTAGGTGGGCTATATAAAATGTTTTTCTAACCACTTTGGCCACGTGGTTGTCAAATGAGAGATTGCTATCAACTTGGGTCCCCAGGTCCCTAATTACTTCTTCTGTACTTAATGGATTACCACCTATGTGGTAATTTGTGGGCACTTTGTTTTTGCCAAAGGGGATGACTGTACACTTTTTGGCGTTTAGCTTGAGGCCATGGCTCTGGCACCAGTTGTCTGTTTCTCTGAGACCCTTTTGGAGGATGCTTGTGTCGGCTGGAGAGTCAATTATGGCACCCAGTTTGCAGTCATCTGCGAACTTGGTCAGCCACAGTCCTTCCGTGTTGGCCTGTACCTCCGAGAAATATATACCAAACAAGAGAGGACCCAGGACTGAGCCTTGTGGGATGCCACTTGTAACTGGTTTGGAGTCTGACATGGCACCAGCAATTCTAACCATGTGGGTTCTGTCCTTGAGCCAGTTTGCAACCCATCTAGTGACATAGGGGTTTATATTTAAGCTGGTGAGCTTATCTATAATGCCCGAGTGGGGTATTGTATCGAAGGCTTTTGCGAGGTCCAGATAGGCTGTGTGGACCACCTTCCTTTCGTCAATGGCCTTGGTGACTGTTTCAAAGACGTCAACCAGGTTTAAGAGGCAGGATCTGCCCTTTACAAAGCCGAACTGGGTAGGATCCAGTGTCTGTAGGTCCCCAATATCTTTATTTATGAGGTCCATGATGATCCTTTCCATAGCTTTGCAGACCAAGCTAGTCAGGCTTATGGGGCGATAGTTTCCAGGGTCCGTTGAGGCACCACCTTTGTGGAGAGGGACCACCGTTGCTGTACGCCACTCTTTGGGTACATATCCTGTAGTAAGGCTGAAATTGAACAGTAGTTTTATGTTTGGGTTTAGCTCTTCTTGGAGTTCATGTAGGACGCAGCCTGGGACACCGTTTGGTCCCATTGATGCTGTGTTTTTTGCTTTGGAGAGGGCGGCTCCCACCTGAGCATCTGAGATGTCAGGGGGGCAGCACTCTGTTGGGATAGATATTTGCCCTTTTGGTGGGGGGGGGGGAGAAGTTTGTGCTGAACCTGTCAGCTAGGATGTTGGCAATGTCTGTGGGATCAGTGTATTTTTTGTCATTTTGGACTAATTCAGAGCATATCTGGGAATTCCCACCCAGGTTCCTAACATAACTAAAGAAAGCCTTGTGATTATCGTTAGTGTCCTGTGCAATTTTTCTCTCGAAGCTGGCCTTTGACGATTTTATGAGTGCCCTTAGTTTTTTGCTAATACTGATCAGAGATGCCTTCCCTTTTTGGGATTTTGCTCTATCATGTAGTAGCGTCCTCCTTCTATTGTATAGTTTGTTTATGGCTGGGGTCCACCAGACAGGTTGTCTGCCTTTGGAGGATTGGGTCTTGGTTTCATTTGGGATTGCATGATCCATGCATTCCTGAAGGTGTTCATAGAATGCATTTATAAAGGATTCTGCGGTCTGGGCCGTATTTTTCACAGGCCCGGGGGCTTTGAAGGATTCCACCTCGGTTTTGACGAGTGTGAAATTTGCTTTAGAGAAGTTTTTCACTGTGGTTTTCTGGGCAGGGGGTGGGGTCGGGATGTGAATATCCAGTGAGATCAGTTTATGGTCTGATCTTACCAGTGAGGGATACACTTCTGGTCTGGAGCATAGTGTCCCCATGTTGGTGATGATCAGGTCCAGTATGTTTTCCCCTCTTGTGGGAGTGGTAACAAGTTGTTCCATAGCATTTGAGTTTATGAATTCTAGGAACCTTTGGGCAAGGGTGTTGGAGCTAGAGTAATGCTCCCAATCTATGATTGGGTAGTTGAAGTCGCCCAATATAATGGTGTTCGGAGAGACCTTCATATTTTCCAGTGTTCTCAGGAAGGCCGAGTGGGTTTCCTGGGTTTGGGAGGGTGGTCTGTAGCAGGCTATAAACTGGAAGGACGTTTTACCCACTGTTAGTTGCACATGGATAGTCTCTGATGCTTCGTGCTTTGCCACCAACCTGGAGGTGTGGGTATCTTTGATGAATATCGATACTCCCCCTCCTTTTGTGGTTCAGTCCAAGTTTTGGGGCCAAAAACCATGGTATGAGGTATAACCTGGTAGTGCTGGGGTGCTCTCGGGAGTCCTGAACCAGGTTTCTGTTGCTGCACAGATATCGATGTTCTCCATGCTAAGGAGAGTTTCGAGTGCGTGCATCTCGAGGTTTAGACTTCTGATGTTGAGTAGCATTACTCTTAGATGTCCTTCAAGGATGCATCTGCAGTCATAACATATGGGTTGTCCTGCCTCAGGCAGCCCTTCGGTCGTCCGGATTCCAAAGTCTGGGTCTGGCCTCAGCTGATGTCGCACTTTCCCCGACATCAGAGCGTCTGGGGTATAAAAGCATCAGCCGACGCCATTTTCCTCAGTCTTTCTTGCCGCGCGGTGCCCGAAGCAGAAGCTGTTCGCAAGTGCCGGTCGGTCAGATCCAGTGATTTCAGCTACCAAGACTTGAAAAGCTAAGTACCCCGTTGGGAACTCTTTCTTGCCTCAGCCGATGTCAGACAAAGTAAATAATTGTTTAACTTGTGGAAAACAAATACCTCATAAGGATTTCCATTCTTACTGCCTTCCTTGCTTAGGCCCAGACCACGACGTATCGGCCTGTTTAGCCTGTGCCTCCTTCAACCGACGAACTCTTAGATGTCGGTCGGAGTTTGCAGAGGAATTTTTTGGAGCCGCTTTTGCTTATAAAATGCCATCGGAGACTCCGACTTCGCATATGGTCAAAAAACGCAAGGAAAAGGACCGACACTCGCGGCCTGCGGTTTCGGCTGAAACCATGGCTAGGCCTACCGCGAGTGTCTCGGTTTCAGCCGAAACCGAGTCCTCGGCGATTCCTTCTTTCGAAACCATACTTTCGACCACCGAGGCCCGAGAGGCCCCAGCTGAGTCGGCTTCAGAATTACCTACCGAAGCTAGTGTTCAGGAATTGTCCGACACCATACCTTTGGACATTTCTACCCCTGCACGTGGGGCAGCTAGGCCCCCTGCTTCCATGTCCATTAAGGCCTTTTCAAGGGCTAAAGCTGCCAAACTTTCAAAAGCCTTGCCTGCCAAATCTACCTCCCAGAGGCCTTCCTCTAGTTCACAGATCCTCAGCCTTGCTGAGGACCTTATTTCCTTAATTAGGGGTTCACAACCTCACCCAGACAGGGCCTCTCAACCTCCTCCAGACAAAAGGCCCAGGACTGACCCCTCTGATCCTCATTCCTCAGATGATTCCACGGATGGATCTGAGTTGTCAGGCCACCAGGAAGGGGCTTACTCGCCTTATGAGGATTCAGATGCAGAGGAATCTATCCCTTTGGCCTCCCCTCCTGAAGAGTTTTCCTTTGGTGAGACTCTGCACTCCATGAGAGAGCATTTTCAATGGCAAGGTCAGGATTTCTCTGATTCTAGAAAAAGATTAAGGACCTTTTTGCATTTGCCTCAGCATAGGCCCTTAGCTATACCTCCTGTTCTGAATGTAATTGATGATGTGTACAATGATGTCAGTACAGCCCCTGATACTCTCCCTCCGGCCCCTGCCAAACCTGACAGATACTACAGGGTCCCGGATTCTCATTTCCATTTGTATAAAGCCCATTCTGCTGACCCAGAAACTATTTCTCAGGGCCCTAAAGGGGTTGCGGCCGCTACTGCCAAAAATCCTCTACCCTCTGACAGAGAGTCTAGAGCTTTAGAGAGATGGGGAAAGAAGGTGTATACTTCTGCAACTCTTTCTGTCAGGGCACTAAACTGTCAATTTCATATGATACAGTACCAGGAGTATTTGTTAGATGAACTGAATAAGAAACTTTCTTCTCCTGAACCCCTAGACCATAAATCCCTTCAGGATTTGGTACACAACTCACAACAGGTTAGTAATCATTTTTTAAAATGTGGCTATGATGCACTGGAGGCTTCATTTAGATCAGCTATGACTGGGGCAGTTATTCGTAGGCATGCCTGGCTGAAGGAGCAATCTTTGTCAGACCATGTCAAAGCTAAACTCCTGGATGCTCCAATGGAGAAACAAAATTTATTTGGCTCCTCTGCTCAGGAGATCTTAAAAAAGGTTGAAGAAAAGGCAAAATCTGTGCAAACAGTTAAAGATTTCCTGCAAGTTCAACCACCGAGATTCAGCAGAAACTGGCCTATTAAGAATTGGTCCTTCCCAGACTCGGACAGAGCCCAGAGAGGCAGGAACAGAGCCCAGAGAGGCAGGAACAGGCGCCCTAGAGGCAGAGGTCAATCAAAGGGCTCCTACAGAGGCCGTCAGTGGCAGCCTGCCAGCCAGAGGAGTAGTGCAACAGCAACAACAACAACTACTACACCAGGACAGGGTCAATGACTTAACTCTGATTCCACCTACCAGGGATCAACTGGAAGCACCCTTGGGCAGAAAGCTGGCTTTATTCTCAAAAAACTGGCATTATATCACAAAGGATACATGGACACTGCAAATAATAGACAAAGGATACAGGTTCCACTTCCACACTTTGCCAAAAAGAGGCGGAATGCCAAACCTTCCACCAAATCAGAGGGCAGAGGCTTTAAAACAATTCAGCAATTTACTTCATATGAAAGCTATAGAAAA
This sequence comes from Protopterus annectens, assembly GCF_019279795.1. Lineage (NCBI taxonomy): Eukaryota > Metazoa > Chordata > Ceratodontiformes > Protopteridae > Protopterus > Protopterus annectens. The sequence goes on along the minus strand of NC_056744.1, from coordinate 1,456,340,991 downwards.
GGTACCATGTTCAGAACAAAGCCAAGGACTTTACTCCAGACTATTCCTTGTACCAAGAAAGGAAAATCAATGGAGGCCTATTCTCGACCTGTCCACACTGAACACTTATCTCATTGTGCCAAAATTCAAAATGCTGACCCTACAGCAACTTCTTCCCATGTTGGGCAAGGAGTCTTGGCTGGTGACTCTAGATCTCAAGGAGGCATACCTGCACGTCCCTATTCGACCAAACTGCAGAAGACACCTCAGATTTCTTGCAGGATCAGAGCATTATCAATTCTCAGCATTGCCCTTTGGCTTATCTACTGCGCCCAGAGTATTCACGAAATGCCTGGCATCAGTAATTGCACATTGCAGACTACAGGGAATTCAAATTTACCCATACCTGGACGACTGCCTAATACAAGCGGACAGCAAGGAAAATTTGATAAAGGACTTGGCCTATGCCATACACCTGCTACAGACCTTGGGATACACAGTCAACATCCAAAAGTCAAGACTAGTACCATCCCAAAGGATAGCCTTTTTGGTGCAGATCTGGACACAACCACCCAAATGGCCTTTCTCACAGAAGAAAAACAAAAACAACTTCCAGATTACTTCATGATTCTGACAAGACAAACTCAGTTTACTGCAAGGAAAATCCTGCAGGCCCTGGGTTACATGGCATCCTGCATAATTCTAATACCGCATGCCAGGCTGCATATGAGGAAATTACAATGGTACCTCCGGAGTGTATGGTCTCAGCACAGTCACAGTTTAGAAACCATGATACCAATCATTCCATGCCTTCAAAAGGAATTCCTGTGGTGGGCTCAGGCCTG
>NC_056744.1:1456301393-1456334667 GCF_019279795.1 Protopterus annectens | reverse complement strand
GTGGGAGGGGTGGACACACAGTACATTCCACACTGCGCCCTTCCGTGATTAGACTCCATGTGCATGCAAGTTGGCCTTTTGCAACTGCTAAGTGTGTGAGCATGCCCAGTATGCCGTTGTGTAGATGGACACACAGTACATTCTACACTGCGCCCTTCCGTGATTAGACTCCGTGTGCATGCAAGATGGCCCTTTGCAACTGCTAAGTTTGTGAGCATGCCCAGTATGCTGTTGTGTAGATGGATACACAGTACATTCCACACTGCGCCCTTCTGTGATTAGACTCCGTGTGCATACAAGTTGGCCCTTTGCAAATGCTAAGTGTGTGAGCATGCCCAGTACGCCGTTGTGTAGATGGATACACAGTACATTCCAAACAGACGTGTGATACTAAGCATGTGGGCATAGCCATTGACATCCTGTATAGCCATGGTGGTCATCCAGGCAACTGATGTCCATTTTCAATGTCACGATGGATGCCTGCATTGAAAACACTGGTTGCTCTCTCGAAGGGTGTACTGTCTGTGGCTCATCCCGTATCTATTTAGTGTTGTAGTGCTCCGTAGATATTTAGTTGGCCCGATGACAGCACTGCCGTGTTTGTGTATGTCTACCTTGGGACAGTAAAATGCTTTCAGACTGTTCACTCTCTAAACATTCCCTATCGGCATCTTTGCCTTTGCGGATGATGTCACCCACCTAGGAGTATGCCTCTGGGAGTGCTGTGTTCAGTAATCTTGGTAGCGCATTCTGTAAATGCGTAATGTTGTAGTGTGTTAAAGTAGTTAGGTGTATGTTCAACTCCCGGCCCTTCCAAGTGTGTGTGTGTGTGTGTGTGTGTGTGTGTGTGTGTGTGTGTGTGTGTGTGTGTGTGCGTGTTTCCAGCTGCCTGGGGACACAGTAATGCTTTTAGATGCCTCACAAGACATACATTCCCTATCGGTGTCTTTGCCTTTGCGGATGATGTCATCCACCTAGAAGTATGCCTCTGGGAGTGCTGTGTTCAGTAATCTCGGTAGCGCGTTCTGTAAATGCGTAATGCTGTAGTGTGTTAAAGTAGTTAGGTGTATGTTCAACTCCCGGCCCTTCCAAGTGTGTGTGTGTGTTTGTGTGTGTGTGTGTGTGTGTGTGTGTGTGTGTGTCTTTTTCCAGCTGCCTGGGGACACAGTAATGCTTTTAGATGCCTCACAACACATACATTCCCTATTGGCATCTTTACCTTTGCGGATGATGTCACCCACCTAGAAGTATGCTTCTGGGAGTGCTGTGTTCAGTAATCTCGGTAGCGCGTTCTGTAAATGCGTAATGCTGTAGTGTGATAAGGTAGTTAGGTGTATGTTCAACTCCTGGCCCTGCCAAGTGTGTGTGTGTGTGTGTGTGTGTGTGTGTGTGTGTGTGTGTGTGTGTGTGTGTGTGTGTGTGTGTGTGTTTCCAGCTGCCTGGGGACACAGTAATGCTTTTAGATGCCTCACAACACATACATTCCCTATTGGCGTCTTTGCCTTTGCGGATGATGTCACCCATGTAGAAGTATGCCTCTGGGAGTGCTGTGTTCAGTAATCTCAGTAGCGCATTCTGTAAATGCGTAATGCTGTAGTGTGTTAAAGTAGTTAGGTGTATGTTCAACTCCCGGCCCTTCCAAGTGTCTGTATGTGTGCGTGTGTGTGTGTGTGTGTGTGTGTTTCCAGCTGCCTGGGGACACAGTAATGCTTTTAGATGCCTCACAACATATACATTCCTTATCGGCGTCTTTGCCATTGCGGATGATGTCACCCACCTAGAAGTATGCCTCTGGGAGTGTTGTGTTCAGTAATCTCGGTAGCGCGTTCTGTAAATGCGTCATGCTGTAGTGTGATAGGGTAGTTAGGTGTGAGTTCGATTCCCAGGCCTGCCAGATGTGTGTGTGTGTGTGTGTGTGTGTGTGTGTGCATGCTCCTGTCCGCCTGGGGACTCAAGTTATGCTTTTAGACGCTTCGCAACACAGATATATCCTGCTGGCATCTTTGTCTTTGCAGATGTTGACACGCACCTAGTAGAATGCCTGTGTGTCTGCTGTGTTTAGTAATCTCGGTAGCGTGTTCTGTAAATGCGTCATGCTGTAGTGTGATAGGGTAGTAATGTGTAGGTTCGATTACCAGCCCTGCCACATGTGTGTGTGTGTATGTCTGTATCTCTCTCTCTCTCTATATATATATATATATATATGTATATATAATCTATTTTCTGCCCATAACTCTGCTCTTGCATGAACAGCTGACTGTTTCATGTATCGCATATTTGCATAGCTTTCACATACCAATGGGGTATGTTGCAAATCCCAACATTGTCCATGCAAAGTCCGTGTTACGGGTGGTGTTACACGCCCTTACACGCGTTTGCTGTATATCTTGGCAGACATCTATCCTTGCTGTACTCTCACTGTACTCAGACATGCGGAGGCTTCATGTATCATGGCCTAGTTTTGATGTGTGTATGTCTATTTGTGCTGTGTGCATGGCTGTGGGTATGTCCCACTATCATCATTTGTAAAGGTGACAGCCCTATAGGTTCTTCATGTAGACTGCTGTGTCATTTGACATGTCAGCACATACCTGCGGACAGTACTGCACATCCTACTGCAGCGCATTTCATACCTTCTGCGTTATCTTGCAGTCGATATTGCTATTTCCTCACACATGTATCTGTTTCTGTTCATACCACTCCACCTCCTAGAGCAAATTTCTGGACAAGGCTTTATCTGATAGTGGAACACATAGGGGCAGTATTGACATGTTGCTCTTACAAACGTAGATAGTTGACACAATAATAGGTTTTGCGATAGTATGGCTTTTCTGTCGGATTTGGTGTCTTAATCACATGTTTGTCATTATTTCATGTCTTCGGTTATCATGAAAGTGCCAGAATGTTATTGTTGTTACGTGGAACACACCAAACATATGAGGCAGAACTCTGCACATTCTGCGTAAATCTGTACAGTTGCGGAGTATGTGTCTGATACAAAATATCAACTTTCTGACACCAATACACACACTGTATGGCGGCATCACAGGCCACATGCCATTACATTTATATTGCAGGACACACCCACCCAGACAGTTGTATTCCTCACACAGGCCAACAGCTGCTTATCCACACTAATTGGTCTATCATGTACCGTATGTGTGCGCCGGTATTTGCGCTTTCCGTCAGTGACAGAGCTCATGTACGAGTATGGAGGACTGGACATTGTTACAGTGACACTGCATGACACCCTGTGGGACACATTACTTTTGTGTCTATTAACCTTCCACATTGACATTCACAGGGCATACGTTGTCATTCACATTTGTCGGAGTACATGCGTATGACTTGTACATGTTTTCTCATTTGTCCTGATGTCTTTCTTCTCACCTGTCCACCTAGTATCACTAGTTCTGTACATGTATTTTGGACAGGTTACCTTCATACCCCAACCTGTACACATTATGGGTAAATGCCCTGACGTTTGACCTTTGCCCTTGTTACATTTGTCATAGTGATGTGCCTTTCTGGTAAATTGCTGGCAAGGCATTACGAACTGTGTGGTAGATAATAGTGACTGACATTTCCATTACATGATTAGTAACACTCATAACATCCGTATTCATGGCTCGCCAGTATTCTCTAGCGTTCTGACTTTGTCTGGGGTATATCTAATATAGTCCCTATTTGTATTTCATGTACTATGCCTTAGTGCAGCTGTGTTATTCTGACAGTTTGCCAGTTATGGGTACCATCTTGGTCGTACGCATGTCCATCCATGATAATCACCTACATGACACTGATATAGGGCCCTACATATTGCCAAAATGGTTTCCGCAATATCCAGTGGATGGTTTGCCCCATTATTGAGAATATAGGCGTGTGCTATACCCACATCACTCCCAGGGGCGGCCTCTGAAATCTCTGCCAAACAACACCTAGGCCCATTTCTGCATACCCATGATTCCCATACCTGACAACCCTCTACAGTACCCATTACACATGTTTAATGTGTGCTGTACTGAAGTGTGGACACTTATATGCACTCCCCACTCTCTGGATATCAGTTTGTATGTCATACATTCTATCGACACATGTGTCATCACCCTTGCACCTGATACTGTTGCATGTACAGCTATTTCGTATTTGCTGAGGTCACTTATTTTGCATCAATGTCGGTTGACACTACGTATGGATCAATTTTTGGAGTCCTGCAATGGACACCTATCTGCATGTTTAAAGTGTAGAACTTGATGGACTGTCACTTTCTGGCCAATGGTTTGGAATGCAGCGGTTTATTCACCTTTTGTGCATGTCTGTTTGTCTACCCATATTAGCTATAACGTGGCCTATTTATGTACATATGTCATATCTACGGGACATAAGTCTGTTGTGTATACATATATACATGTACAATCCTCATTTCATAACTTGCTTTGGTTTACGTCTGTGGATTATGTGTATACACATATATCTAGATCCATACCATACCTTTCCACTGCACAGATTGTCGCAGAGTGTACAGCTGGTTGCCTCTTTATGTTCGGTGTGTTTTATATAAACCTGTGTCTATCTGGCAATGTAGTGGCATTTCATTTGAGACTTACGGTGGGGAATTCTGGCAAACAGTTCAGGTTATGACTGCATACCCTTCAGAGAATCCATGCTACTGACACACCCGTTATTCTATCCACTTTCTATGTTTGTTCTGGCACATATCTGGGGTTTGTCCCTATTTGTACCGGTAGTGTGCATGCCTTTGTCCGGTTTCATACTTTACGAGGTCAACAGGTTTGAGCCATGTATAACTAACGTGGGGGAAACAGCATTCATTTACTATGCTGTGAGCGGATCACACACGCACAGATGTACTTGCATTTCCTTATTGAGGGTTATGCGCAGGTGCGCATGCATATCCTTATTGTGGGTTACATATGTTTACTAAGTCTTTGTGCTTACGTGGGCTTTATTACTTGTGACAGTACCAGTATATTATCTGTAATCCGGTTAACGGATGTATGCGAAACACACGTTCACCTTTACATATTTAACTGTCTGTACAGCACAGACGCATTCATTACACTTTCACATTATATGTGCTGTAGTCGTAGTTCAACCAGGACTGCATTCACGTTGGCCGGATGCTGTAACCACTATACGTTTGGTGTTCTGACTCATTTATATGCATACCCATAGTACATAGCTACATTAACATATGCCTCACTGCTTCACTTATGTCACAGGCATCCATTCTCCTGCTGGGAAAAATGCGGTACTACATGTTACACATTCCCTATTCCCTACTGCTCTGGACCCAAGCTGCATATTTAATCACTGCAGGGATATTCAGAACCCAAAGGCTTATAGTCCTGACACATACAGGTCTTTAATTGTCAGGTTGTTCATGTGGTGATCCGGGTTTAGGCTTGTCCACCTGGTGAACGGAACTGCCCTGACCGTGTTCAAATGTCAGACAAAGCACGTGGACAGGTTTTGTCCTTTTTAAACATTTAATCTGTGTTTACAGACACAGGTGTTTGGGCACCTGTCAGCAGCTTATGATGTTGGCAATACATAATATGGGTGGGGGTGGTTACAATACATAATCCACGGTGAGTGGTGTTCCCATTCACATTTGACTATTTCCTGTATTCATTCTTACGAGGGTTATCATTTTGCACATGACTTAACTATGAATTAACTACAGGTATGCAGTAGTACAGTCAACATATGTGACGGTTTGTTACAGTATAAATGTACGGACCTCTGTAATACTGGGGTCTACCCCACATCCTTCACAATATTTCATGCTTATGTACATACTATTATTCTGTGAACTTTCGAAGTTTGTGAGAGCAGTAATTACATCTGTCACTATTTGTCCACCCATCCTTTTAGGCTTTGTCCACATTTTGTTGCTGTAATAGGTTGAGGGGTGGTGTCGGTATGTGATTGAGTTGACTATATACTGTCGATAATTCAGTGGGGAGTAGGGTTACCCCTTGTTCCTCTTTGCGAGGGGAGGACCCACTTTGGACAGTTGTGTCCTCGGCGACACCTAAGACATGGCAAATGTCCTGTGAATTTAAGACAATAATATATTTCTTATTTTCTTTACTAGTTGCATGATACAGGTATTTTGTATCTAGTACACATAACTATTATTTGGGATAGCATAAGCTATTCAAATGCTATGGAATAAGCTTTTATCTTGGCATACAAGTGTAATTCTGTCCTTTGCACTGGCCGGGGGTATGTTTTATCCTGCAAATTCTCACATTTCTACAAGGGATGTCCCACCTTGGCCATCTGAACAGGTGGCAACCCTAGTGGGGTGACCTGCATGGTGGACAGCTGTTCCATCCTGCGTAGTTATGTTTTGCATGTCTGTGTAGAAACTGAACAGTACCGTAACTACACATACATGTTTTGTCCAGATGTGTACAGTACTGGACAGCGTGGCGTGTAAACAACTCTGAGGTTTCAACAGGTTACTTATCTCACGCGGGATGTACACACATTTTGCCAAAACATGAACGCACGGGCATTTGGATTTACGTAACTGTGATGGGATGTTTACAAACGTGGGATACATATTTGCAATCCTGACACTGCCTAGGATGATACTTCCTACTACATATGGGGAATACTCGCTATGTGTAGGTGTACAGCTGCGCAAGGCTGGTAGCTGGATTTGGTGGACATTCGGACATGGGTGCGGGTTATGTGCTATAAAGGGGTTGTTGTGTATTGCATTTGCATGCATGGGTTCTGCTTTTGGATATCCTGGTTCCGCATATGGCATCCTATGTGTATGTGACGGTTACGTTCCTGTTCATGTGTATAGCACATTTTAATATACATATGTTTGTGTGTGTTTGGTATACAATTTGGACTGTCAGGTTTCTTTACGGTTGTTATATAGCCACAACTGACCAGCTGTGTACTATCACTACCACTGTGGGACTGCTGGTGACCATGCCCATGGGGCTAGACGTGTGTATCGACGGCGCGCTGACATGATGCGCTTCACTTCCACTGGGTATAACTTCTGACAGTGCAGTACATTACGGACACATAATTTTAAATATCATTTGTTCCATGGACGGAAACTCATATTGTGTTGCGTGCATTTCTGTTTGGTTCTCCATTTTGTGTGGCCGGGAACTGTCTTGCATGCTTTGCATACGTTTCATTATCCATGGACACTGATAGGTGCGATTACTATTGCAGGCAGGTTATAATATTCAACAGTTTAGGTTGCACATCGCCAGCCGACATTGACACGCCTCCAGGCGCAGCTTAGTAATGCCCCATGCCCTCGCGCACGTGTCCTATGCACGTGGATGTGGTAGCGGTGCACCTTCATTAATATGCATATGGCGCTACTACACCATTTATACTCTGCACGGCCAGCGCAGGCCTTACACCGGCCTTGCGCCAAGCTTCATGAATCTGGGGGAATAAGTTAGACACCACTCATTTTAAGTATTTTCTTCTGATTTTTTTGTTTAAAATTACTGCTTTGCCGCCTACTTTTCGGCGTTTTCCGGCTTGCTAAAGTTGATATCTGTATTAGAAACAGTATTTAGAACACATCTAGAGCCTGTTTACTACATTTCCTGTGTTGCACTTAATTTAAAATCAGTTTTCTTAAAATTGCATTTTACCTGACTCTGGCCTAGCACTCAAGTGTGGGGTCATTTATTGCACTGTTCTGACTATTTTGCTACTTGTGTATCTCTGCTACCTTTAAACTAAAACAAAAAAAAAAAAATCTTGCTTTTTTCCCACTTTCTGAAATTTAAGAAAGTTCAGTTACAGATTTGCTGTTCTGAACTATTTGTAAGTTTCTTGGAGGCCAGTTCTTGCTTGGGCTAAAGGGAAGTCTCTGTGTTCACCAGTGGCAGTGGTTAACACTGAGCAGCCTGCCTGTCCCTGTAGGAGTGGTTACTGCCTAGAAGCTGTAGTTTTATTGGCCATTTTGGGTCAATTCCAAACTCCTTGATCTCTCTCTCTTAAAACCCAGCAACTCTCTTTTTGGTCGGTCTTGCACACAGAGCAGCTTCGGGCAGCGCCGCTTAAACAGTTTAAACTATTCCCGGCTCCACAAAGTCTGCGCTTCACTTTTTCCCTTAAGAACTGCTCTAAATCTCAAAATAAACACTCTATTTTCATTCTAAAGCCCTGCACTTGCTCGTACAAGTAATCTCATAGGTAAACACTAATAAACTTAAGCACTACATACTCTTATACTCCTTTTAAGCAATTGCTCCCCATTGGTTCTTTCTAATCAGTCAATAAATAGTTCCCTATATTATTCAGGCATGTCCAAAGGTCAGTTTCGGGTTTACTCTCCAGTCCAGCTGGTGAATCTGGGAATCCTGAAGCAATGTTACAACTGCCTTATGTATACAGACCACCCTCTCCTCCTCCCAACAAGCTCAAATATATGCGAGAGATGCAACTATATAGCTAAACTGGAGGCTAAGCTCTCTCAACCCAGTACTGTCACAGCCTGTCAGGAGGAGAAGGTAACCACACACACCACAAATCCAGTCTCACATAGACCCATTGCATCAGCAAACCAAACACATAAACACACAAAAACATACTCGGAAACCTAACTGGTGGACCCCAGCCAACAGAAGGAGAAAGCTACTACATGATAGAACAAAATCCCAAAAAGGGAAGGCATATCTGATCAGTACTAACAAGAAACTACGATCCCTCATAAAATCATCTAGGGCCAGCTTCGAAAGAAAAATTGCACAAGACACTAAAGATAATCACAAGGCCTTCTTTAGTTATGTCAGAAACCTGGAAGGCAACTCCCAGATATGCTCTGAGTTAGTGCAAAATGACAAAAAATACACTGAACCCACAGATTTGCCAATATCCTGGCAGAAAGGTTCAGTGCAAACCCCCCCCCCCCAAAAAAGAGCAAATGTCTATCCCAACAGAGTGTAGTCTTCCTGAGATCACAGATGCACAGGTGAGAGCTGCCCTCTCCAAAGCAAAAAACACAGCATCAATGGGACCAGACGATGTCCCGGGCTGCGTCTTACACGAGCTCCAAGAAGAACTAAACCCTCATATAAAGTCACTGTTCAATCTCAGCCTTACTACAGGATATGTACCCAAGGAATGGTGTACAGCAACAGTGGTCCCACTCCACAAAGGTGGTGCTACAACAGACCCCGGAAACTATCGCCCTATAAACCTGACTAGCTTAGTCTGCAAAGCTATGGAGCATATCATCATGGAAATCATAAACAAAGACATTGGGAACCTCCATGCCTGTGAGACCTCCATGATGTGCCCAGTAGGTCTTTGGAAAGTACCTATAGCTAATATTCATAAGGCTACACATACCTTTGTTTCCACTGGGATGGGTTCGCCTCTGTTGGCTCTGGGTCTGAGATGAGGCCGGCAGAGCTCGGTGAGTTGCTGTATTATGTCCCTGTCCACCCTGTAGTGCTCTACTATCTCCAGCTCATGTAGCCCCTGAAAGATTGCCCTGGGACTTGAACACTCTTCTCCACAGTCTGGGACAGTTGTCAGCATCATCCTCATCACTGTCCTCAGTCTGTAGCATGTAGAGATGTAACAAAGCAGCAGCAGCCCCTATCATTTTGTCAGTTAAAATTCCCAAGTGTGTACTCCAATGGTACAGAGTATGTGGGAAAAATCAGATTGAAGGGTGTTTGCATACTTTATACTGGTGTGCTGCAGATGCAGCCTGTATGATTGGTTGACTATGACTATATTCCACATGCCAGCTGCATTACTGAGGGGTTTGAATGGGCCAGTGTAAGTGCCAGTGGGATTATTGGTCATTTATAGTTGATTGCTTTTTGGATCCTACCCAATTCGGCTTTGTTAAGGGCAGATCTTGCCTCTTGAACCTGGTTGACTTCTTTGAAACAGTTACCAAGGCCATAGATGAAGGGGAAGGTAGTCCACACAGCCTACCTGGACCTCGCAAAAGCCTTCGACACAATACCCCACTCGGGCATCATAAATAAGCTCACCAGCTTAAATATCAACCCCTATGTCACAAGATGGGTTGCAAACTGGCTCAGGGATAGAACCCACATGGTCAGAATAGCAGGTGCCATGTCAGACTCTAAACCAGTTACAAGTGGCATCCCACAAGGCTCAGTCCTGGGACCTCTCTTGTTCGGTATATATTTCTCAGAGGTACAGGCAAACATGGGTGGACTATGGCTGACCAAGTTTGCAGATGACTGCAAACTGGGTGCCGTAATCGACTCTCCGGCTGACACAAGCATCCTACAAAAAGGGTCTCACAGAGATGGATAACTGGTGCCAAAACCATGGCCTAAAGCTAAATGCCAAAAAGTGCATAGTCATCACCTTTGGGAAAAACAAAGTGCCCACAAATTACCACATAGGTGGTAATCCATTAAATATGGAAGAAGTAATTAGGTACTTGGGGACCCAAGTAGATAGCAATCTCTCCTTTGACAATCGCATTGCCAAAGTGGTTAGAAAGACCTTCTATATAGCCCACCTTATCATGAAGGAATTCATATCTAGATCAAGAGAGGTCATTGTGCCCCTCTACTCATCACTTGTCAGGCCCATAAATGAATACAATGCCCCATTTGGGATGTACCTTACCCGACACCTGCAGCAACTAGAAAGACTCCAAAAGTACCTCACCTATAGGATCAGGAGGCTCAAACAGATGCCCTATGCAGCTCAGCTAAAGAAACTCCAGCTCTGCTCAGTTGTGTACCACCTACTAAGAGGCGATCTGTGTCTGACATATAAAGCCATGCCCAACCCAGAATTAATGGACAACTACAAATAACATTCCACAAAGTTTTTACCATGTTTATGCAGGGGGGCAAGCCCCCCTGAACCCCCCACACCCTCCGTAAATAAATATACCAACTCCAACGTTGCACTACAGTGGGGGAAAGAGTTTATTTCCTAACCCCACTGTAGTGCGACCTTGGAGTTGGTATATTTTATTATGGAGGGTGTGGGGGGTGCAGGGGTGCTTGCCCCCCTGCATAAACATGGTAAACAGTGTCTGGTATGTTATTTGTAGTTGCTTTATAGTTTTCGATGATCTGAGATTCGATAATATGAGTTTTCGATGAAATGAGTTTTCGACTATTTGGTCTTGATGATTTGCAATTCAATGAAATGGTAATTCGATGATTTCAAGTGGAACCATATATATATATATATATATATATATATATATAGATATATATACATACATATATATATATATATATGTGTGTGTGTGTGTGTGTGTGTGTGTGTGTCTATATATACTGTGTGTATATATATATATATATATAACGAAATGAGCACAACCCAATTCCCAAAAGATAATATAACGAATCCAAAAACCAAGCACAATGGAAGGAAATGGCAGCGAAACTCGAGCAGATAAACCCAATAAAGTTTGCAATGCTGGCAATCCAATGAAACAGGTCGTGAAGTAAAAGTATAAAAACACAGTTTTATTGCATTAAAACGTTTTTATGCAATAAAACTGTGTTTTTATACTTTTACTTCACGACCTGTTTCATTGGATTGCCAGCATTGCAAACTTTATTGGGTTTATCTGCTCGATCATTCGCCATTTCTTCCATTGTGCTTGGTTTATATATATATATATATATATATATATATATATATATATATATATATATATATATATATATATATATATATATATATATATAGATCCCTATCATAAGCTTGAAGTCTCACAAGTGTGAACCTTATAAGACTAAGATGGGAATATTCAAAATCCAGAAGCTTGAGCAACAAACTACAGAAACAATACTTGTTTTTTTTTTTTTTTTTTTTTTGTGGGAGGGCAAACCCCCCTCCATTATTCCATCTTCCTGTTAATTCTGCCAATAGAGATGACTGCAATTAGGGATACAGACAATAGGCAAGTGGGGGCTAGAAATTATTGGAGAAATCTGGCACAGGAACCAATGTATTGGGAGCAAATAACTAGAGAGGGAAAGAACATAGAATGGGAAGACACCAAGTATTTGTTTGGACTGCAAGTTAGAGATTGCCTTCCCTATCAGGTATTGGTATCAGAGTACAGGCAAAGAGAAAGAAATAGGGCTCCTAAACGAAAGACCAGCACTGATAGAGTTTTTAATAGAATCTAGGATAGAAGCTGCCATTAAAAAAGGAATAATTAGTAAAGTATATAAAATATTGCACGATAACTTTAAGAATCAATCAGAGGCGGCCAGAAGGGATTGAGAAGAGAGGTTGGATAAGCAATTCACATAGAAACAATAGAGGATACATGTATGTCTTCCAAATATACAAAAAAGTCTAGAAGATTTAGGATTTTTGCTTAGAAATGTTTACATAGATATTTTTATACTCCAAGTAGACTACAGATAATTTTTCATCAGCCAGACAGCAAATGTTGGAGGTGTGAAGGGAAGAACAAGGTCATTGAAAACATATCTTCTGAGACTGCGGTGAGCTGGCAGACTTTAGTGATCCCCTGCAGGATGCACTGTCAGAGATGCTGGGTGGGCTGGGTGGGCAGATTGTTCTTTGAGGGAGTTGACTTTTCTGAGCTATGATACAGAATCAGAATTGTCTAGGTATGGTAAGGCCTTCCTGTATATAATAATTGTAGCTGCCAAAAAAGCAGCTATAAAATGGAAATCAAAATCTAAACAGACAACACTGGAAGTACTGAAAATAATAACAGATATAAAAAAAATGGAATTGACATCTTTAGAAAAGGGTAGGAGCAGACTACATAGGAAAAATGGGAATTGTGGGAACAATGCACACAAGGGAGGAATGAGGTTTAAAAGGTGGCAAGACTTAAATGTTAATGAAGTCCATGATAGGTTTTCTAGATGTTGGTTTTCATTGTATGTATTTCTGGAAAGGCAGATATATTTAAAATCTCAATCAGCTAGAAGTGTCCATACTTCACTGTGTGTGTCCATGAGTTCTTCTATGTAGGCAGGAGACAAACAAGAACCATGCAGAAATTTTATGCAATTGTACACTTCCCTGATGTGCTGGGGGCATAGATTGCACACACTTGGAAATACAAGCCCGATCCAATGAAGAGGGAAGGAGGTACATCAACAGAAAAGAATACAACACTAGAAACTGTTGGGTTTTCTGTAATACCCAAGGGGTCATCTATAATGTCTGTGCAAGTAACCCAGGCAGTTTTCATTACTCAAACATAGTACACAATTGTGAGCTCTACACTAGGTTTGCTAGGGGTGACATTCTTCAAGGTAATCTAGAGGGGGGTGCAGACTATGCACTGAAGCCCTGGCTCATGATACCCATGAGAAGATAAAGCTCACACACGCCCTCTAACTAAGGGACAAGGCTGCAAGAGTCATAAGCTCAAACTAGGAATGCTTAAAAATTGTGTTTGGATTGCTCAAATTAAGGTTCTGATGTCTAGACACATTAGGAGGTGCCCTGCAGTATGATCCAGGCACCACTGCATAAATACTCACAGTCTGTGCCATGATACATAAAGTAATTCTCACATAATAGTGTCAACAAGGACAGCAAGGGGTAAGACCACAGCTAAAGGACATATGAAGGGCTAGCAGCAGCAGCAGATGCAAATGGAGGCTCTGATGGAGAACCACCAGCTGCAGATGGTGCTGTGGTCAAGTCTGGTAACAAGAGATGCATAACAATCAACACTACTGTTTAGATAGCTTCTATGTGTGTGAGGTGGTATGATCAAGTCATTTTCTTTTCACCGTGTGTGTGTATGTGTCTGTGTGTGCGTGTGTGTGTGTGTGTGTGTGTGTGTGTGTGTGTGTGTGTGTGTCTGTGTGTGTGTGTGTGTGTGTGTGTGTGTGTGTGTGTGTGTGTGTGTGTGTGTGTGTGTGTGTGTGTGTGTTTGTGCACACAAGCATGTCTGTTTCCATAAACACAGTCAAGCAGCAAACTAGCACTATGTCCTGGCATCTTGTACAGGTGTGAGCTGTGCATGGTAGTATAGTCAGCTCAGTGTCATTGCTTCCAACCATGAGACCGACCTCTATCAGGAGTTACACTGCTACTTCCACAGCCCTGGCTAAAAACTGGGGGTGCATCCTGAATGTTAGTGATGTCTGCTGGATAAGCTCTTCTCATGACTATATCCAAGACCATGATCCCCATTGCCTACCACGTTTGGATGGGGACAATACAATCACTGATGGAGCAGTAGAGCTAGTGCCACTACAGGAGTGGGATCTGGCTTGGTCCCATCTGCTAACATCAGAAAATGTAGTGGCTCTCCAACCATGTAGATACCCATTCTCCTTCAGCAGATGTTCCATTACAGACACTGCCCAATCCAATGTCATCCACCTTATCCAAGGAGTCACCCTCATGTTTCAGGGGGTCACACACATCAGAATGTACGATGTTCAGCACTTGCACTACTGCTTCCAATGCCTTGGTGAAATGTGCCTCTACCTCCATTAAGACCCTACATATACATCTGGTGGCACCTAATGACACACCAGCATCAGAAGCAGGGTGGACAGCAGGATTCCTGTTAGTATCTCAACCAACCCACCTCTATGGCACCTCACCGTGACAATGACTACTAGGAGAATTAACCAGCTCATCAACTGGATTAACCACACTACCTTGATCAAGTGTGTCATCCTCAACCTCTCCTATATCAGAGAGATCTGTGTCAATGGGTATGTGTAGGCATACTGACTGTGTCCAAAATATGGGACTTAGTAGTCACAACCTTATTGTCAGACTGACCCTTAAAACCCTAAACTATGCCACTTTATTGCCACCATCATCATCAGAGGTTACTGATACTCTGACTTCAGTTGATAAAAGTTCCACAGTGCCACTGTCAGGCTGACCTATGATAACAAGTAATAAACACAGCAACTAGAGAAAAAGAGAATGAAAATTATCAGAACTTTTTTCTATGAAAGATACGTTAAACTATAATAATTGCTAAAGCAATACAAATATTACTTTTAGTTAGACTTAAATTTACCTTATAAGATGCAATAACAACAAAAATGTGTACTTACCATGTGCACTTGGTCTTGATGACTGCAATCCAGATGTCCCTATACAGTATGCAAAGAAGGGAGTGGAAGAAAGGCTGATAAGTAGCACAGTACAAATGAAACAAGAGACAGAGAACAATCTCCTTGACATGTGCAGGTTAACAATAATCTCATGCAAAAATCTACAAACCAGTTGAATCCCCCCCCCAAATAAAACATCCTCTTCTATCTCTATAATGCTGTGTTATCTAACTCACACATATCACTGCCTCTAGATATATCAGATATACAAGATATACACATATAAAGATATATGAAATGACATTTACATTATTTTTATTTTGCAAACTTTAAGCTCTGCTTGAGACACTCTGGTTCTGTTATCCCCATCAGCACAAACATCAAGGATTTTGTGTGAATCCCCTGTCAAGCCATCTGGATCTCTGACAGTAGACAAGAACTCCTCTGTTTCAATCAGTGGTGGTTCAGTAGGACCATTCCCCCATAACTACTTATTCCTCGGCAGCTGCACCTGCCTTCTGATGGGCAGAGATGATCAAATTAGTTGCCCTGTGTTGAATCTGAAAGTAACTTCTCCATTGCACTCAAAAAGCATTGATGTCATCGACCACCTTCTGCCATATCCTGTATCGGGCAGATTTGTCACCTGTACTTTTCTCTAAGAGAAAAGCTCCACTGCAAAGGAAAGCCTGGATAATGACCTCATTTTCTGCATCAGTGAATGCTGGCTTGTTGACTACAAATGTCTTGGGTGCCATTTCCCTGTATGAGAAAAAACAGAAAACAGACAGAAAATTAAATGTATAATGCACAAACAGGATGACTGTGAACTGATTTATGTATGGATGTATGCATCCAACATGTGCACAACAATTGAAAAAGGTAATGCTCCCTGTGAGTAGCCCCACCACCAAAAAATACATAAAATGTAACAGTTCTTTAATATGGACAAGTTGTGTAGTTGTGTAATACATCACAGCATTAACAACACTAATCCACAATGTATAAGTAGAAATGGAAAAAAAAATATTATATTGTCATCTCCACTGGTGTGGAGGGCAGCTAGGTAGATATCACAACCTTAACACAATGTTTTGGCTACACATGAAAGTACCTGACCTTGCTACAAAGTTATATAACACTCTTCTGCAATGACTGCTTAAATTTCCAGAAAATAAAAGCTACACAATTATGTCAGGTAGCATTATTTACCAAAATTTGTAATGCTAATAAATAACTGACATATATGGGCTATGCCAACAGTAACGGATAAATAAAATGCAGGCAGATAAATCAGTAGCTTTATTTGACATTGCAATTCATCCTTAATGTTAAACTAAAAGCATTATGTAAAAAAAAACAAAAAACAGCAGCATACCTTGCCAAGAAAGCAGTATGGAAAGTAGATAAATCTCCTCTAAGTATATTTATCAATATTGAGCTCACTGGATCCAAAGAGTCTCCCCATAATGATCCAAGTTCATTAGTAACACTTACCTTTATATAGTGCAGAGTTGGCCCTGTGCGGTCTATGAGTTTGCAAATGAGGTGTTAAATCATTAGCATTCCTGAACACCACAATCTGCACTAAGTCTAGGGAATGTAAACACGCTATACGATGCTAAGTTATTGCATGCACATGCCTTAGCATCACAATGATGACCATTGAGAAGTGTCACCTGCTTATGGCTTGCAGGTGTCAATATTAGTCTGACTGCAGGAACACGCAGTGTTTCACAGTCTCCCCTGTTTGCTATACATTTACCGAGCATGTGTCAGGGAGAAAAGACTTGCCAAAAGGTCTGAAAGGGCATTGACTGACCTTGGAGAGCAACATTCCTGACATTCAAATTCTATTTTAATGACCACAGTTACTGCCCCTTAGTAAGAAATGTTGTGCGTATTCAAGGGAGTGCATTACTCATTGATAGAGATACTATATGTAATAACAATGAGCAATGAGAAAACATTGCTCTTAGGAAAGCACAGATAAGGGAATGAAGCACCATAACTGCTGCCACTACTTATTTCCTCCCCACACTTCTTTATGGCTCTCCTATCTTCACTCACCTCCAGCAGCCTTCAAGAAAATTAAAAGTTGAATGATGTTATGAAAAGTTGCTAGATTTGCAGCAAATACCCCTTTCAGAACCTACCACTGTACAGCACTAAAAAGCCTAAACTGGCTAGAACAGCCTCATCAACTAACATACGCACAGCTTCTTACCATCTATAAAATTATCCAACATCTATCTGCCTGTCCAGCTCTAAAGGAACATTCTACAAAGCTATGTTTCCAGTTGGGCATTGTGATCCAATGACCTAAAACTCCTGTCTATATACAAACCTTTCAAATAGTGCATTTTTTAGTCAAAGTCATGAAGACAAAATTATCAATCTGAAAAAAATTGTTCTAAATGAAATTTAAAGGTCATCCTGCTAAATGCTAGGAGTCTTAACATGAAACTGCACTCATTGCAAGCATTCCTCACCCTGGAAGATGCTGACATTTGCGCAGTCACTGAAACCTGGTTCATAGCTGCGGAGAGCACCCCAGCCTTACCTGGTTACTCATTCTACCATACTTTCAGATCCTAAATGGAGGACTACAAAGCCAAAGGAGGTGGAGTGTCAATATTTATCAAATACATACACAGCTCCAGGCTAGTCAAACAGTATGACACACAGGAGAAAGTCCAGGTGCAGTTAACTGTTGAGAAAACATCTATTAAATCATAGCTAGCTACAGACCCCCAACCATGACTCAGGATGCCCACTCCACCTATCTGAACTTACTTGAATCCATCAAGATTCAAATTTCTACCTTGATCCTGGGTGACTTTAACTACCCAACCATTGAGTGAAAGACATATTCTAGCCGAAACATGAATGTCCAGAGATTTCTTGACTTCATCAATGCCAATGCATTGGATTAGCTGGTCGACATCTCCACAAGAGGTGAAAATATCCTAGACCTAGTACTAACCAGCATGAGTAATCGCCATAGCACCTCTACAGTGTCATCCTCCTTGGTAAGATTCGACCAAAAAGCAATCACTTTCAAAGTCACAATCTCTCCTGCCCACTCCCACCCCCCACCTCCGGCAGGGTCAAACAAAAAAAACTTTTCCAAAGCTGACTACAACCTCCTAAGAGCAGGTATAAGCAGCTTCAAAGCCAACATACCTTCAGTTGGAACTAGTACTAATGTCCAAGCCTACACCAAAAAGCTACATGAGCACCTATATAACTGCATGGACTCAGCAATGCCTGACAGAAACAAATCATCTTCCTCAAGGAAACTGGAGGACAGCAGCAATAAAAAAACTATAATAAAAGGAGAAAAATGCCATTCAGGGCCAAGAAGGAGCAGGTGCCAAGTTGGAAGTAATCTCTCCTTTGTCTGAACAAGCAAATAAGGTCACTGGTGAAATCCTGTAAAGTTAACTTCAAGTCCAAATTGGCCACATCCACCAAGGACAATCACAAGGCCTTCTTCACATATGTCCACAATTTCAAATGTAACACCCAAATCTGCTCTAAACTGGTGGTCAAGAACACCCCATCCACAAATGCCATAGATATAGGCAACCTGGTGACAGACAGGTTCAGTGAAAACTTTACCCCCTGTCCCTCCATCAGTAAACCAGGACATCCCCAGAATCTGCTGCCCTCCCCTCATCACCAGGGAGCAGGTCTTTAATACCCTCTCAAAGACAGAAATACAGCCAACGTGGGACCTGACAGCATCCCTGGCTGTGGCCTATATGAACTCAGGCAAGAGCTCTCAGCACATTTAGGGACTCTATTCAACCAAGGCCTGAGCACTAGCTTCTTCTCAGCCCAATGGAGGGCAGCCACTGTCATCCCTGTACACAAAGGTGGAGTGTCCACCCAGTGTGTACTAGGCTAATGGCTTTGGAGCCTTTACAAGCCTAGCCCATAGAAGTGCTCTGGCATAGTGCCACCTGATGTTAATTCCCAGTGCCTCTATCAATTAGACCCACTGGAGTGATCCCCAGGGTGAACTTTCTATTTCTCATCCACTCATCAAGATTTCACTTGAAGAGGGGCAGTGAGGTGCTCTGCTTGACATGTATGGGAAGTGTATTCCAGAGCATGGGCAGTCTCTGCGTTATGAACCTATCCCTCCAGCATGTTCTGTTGATTGTGGTAATGAGGTTGAGGTCTCTGGAGCATGTGGAGTAGAGTAATTTCTTTAGATGTAGCATTTCTAACAGAGCTGGGTCAGAAATGGCTTTGTAAGTCAAGCAGAGATCACGTCTTAGTAGATGATATGAGACAGAGAATAGCTGGAGTATTTTAAGTCTGTCCATGTAGGACATGTGTTTGAGGACTAGGATCCTCTTTGTGAGGTACTTCTGTGGCTTTTCCAGCTGTTGCATGTATCTAGTGAGGTACATGCATATGATGAATTATACTCAATGATTGGCCTAATGAATAAAGGGAAGAGTAGGGAGAGATGATGACCTCTTTCTTCTTGAATGCAAAACCCTTGGTAATGAGATGTGCCACATAGAAGGACTTTGTGACCACACTGGCAATGTGGTGGTCGAAGAAGAGGTTGCTGTCAACCTGTGTCCCCAGATCTCTTATAATGCCTTTAGTGATCAGTGGGCTCCCATTGATGTGGTAATAAGTGTGAACTGAGTTTTTCCCAAAGGGAATGACAACACATTGCTTGGCATTAAGCTTAAGGCCATGGTTTCAACACCAGCCATTGGTCTCAGTGAGGCCTTTCTGTAGGATGTCTATATAACTTGGGGAGTTAATAATGGCTACCAGTTTTCAGTTATCTGTGAACATGGTCAACCAGAGTCCCTCTGTGTTGGCCTAAACTTCTAAGAAGTAGATGCCAAAAAGGAGAGGACACAGAACTGATCCCTGTGCGACTCCACTTGTGACTGGTCGGCAGTCTGACCTGGAGTCCACTACTTTGTTGCATTTAGCATTTTACCTTAAATGAAGACAAGACAATTATTCCTCTCTTTCCATGGTATTTATTGCACACATGTGGGAGCCTCATGGAAAGTACCAGGGAGACTCCCCAAACAAAGGAATGCATAAGCTTATATGCTGATAATACTGCTGACAGTACAAAAATATAAACTGGACCAATTAAATTAGTACAAAAGACAATTAACCAATCAGTGGTTTACCCGTAGGCTTAAAGCAGTTAACATTACTACATTTCCAGGCAGAAAAAGAAAATTGGATGTACTTCCATATAAGGCACATTTCCTGCTTTCACACAGGCTCTTATTTTTCAGTACTTTTCCGCTATTCACAGTTTACTCAGAGTTCGCAGTACAAATTCCATCTTAATGCATGCAGGTTGTCACATACTCAATTTCCTTTAAGCACATACTTTGGCCGTTCATATTCTACAATCCCCCATTTGATGCTGTGTAAGCATCACCATTTAGTCTATCATACATTTGCCCTAAGTCTAGCATAACCATGTGTCTGGTTTCTTCAACATTGTCACACATTTTTCTTTCATCTTCCATATTTATGACTGCAGGCATATAAAACTTTGGCACCTTTTTAGTGGTCTTAAAAGACATTAATTTCAAAATCAATGCTTTCATTAAAAACACAAGAAGAAAGGCAATAAGAGCTAATACTGTGATTAATAAAATTAACTTCAATAGTCCACCTCCCCAACCTGAGAACAGGTTGGTTAATCATGCTCTTGTTGAGCTATCAGCCTCCTTGGACTTAGAGAGTTTGGAGACTCCCTGAATGAGTTCGAGATGACTTTCAATTTCGTGCTGATTGTCAGGAATAAACATACAACACTCCTTCTGGATAAAAGCGCAAGTTCCACCTTTTGTCGCTAGGGTGAAATCGACAGCCATACCGTTTTGGAGGACTACAGCTCTTATAGCAGTCAGTTCATCAGTCACTAGTTCTAAAGCAGAAAATGTGGCATTGCTTAATACTTCAAGTAATTTGGACAGTTTTCTCAGTTTCCAAATTGATTTTATTGCTCCATATGCTGGAATTATACCAGACCACGATATGGCGCCATCACCCAAGTCCTTATGAGATAGTCCTTTGGTGTCAACATGAGCTAAGTCATGATGATAAATCTATGAAGCATCAACTTGGCCTACCAGATTGGCAGGCTTTTTAACCTCTCGAACGTTCCAAATTTTTCCTTGCGGTAAAGCAGATGTATGCCGGGTGGCTGGGACTAAATAACCTAAGAAACAGCTACCAGACTAGTTTTCCAGTAGCCATTTGTAGGCTTTTCTTCCGCATATAAAATAACAGTCCTGCACCAGGGTGGTAACGTCTGAAGAATGATCACTGCCCGTAGTTATGGCATGGAATATGGCAAGAAATACGATATTGCGAGAACCAAGTAATGAGGCATTTCTCAATGTCGGCTGAATGGCATCAAATGAGACTCGACAGCCTGAGGCTATGCGGTTTCCTTCTGTGTAATTGCACTAGTATTCGATTGTTGTGTTGCAGACACTTTGTCCCATTTTTCCGAGTCCAATGATGTTAACTTGAGTAATTTCTTCGGAAACACAGAGTGCCATTGCGATGGAGAGAAAGTTGTAATGCAATAGATGCAATGTTAGCAGTGTTGTCGAGTAAGCTAGTCCATGTATCAATGATACTTAGTGGAGCCGCAGCCAATGACAATCCCCCATGTACGGAGGGAATGGCAGTGCAGATCTAACAGTTAGAAACGTTGAATGTAGAAGCATAAACATATTTGATGGTTTGGTAGGTGTTGAAAGGTGGATGCCAAATAGCTCGCTTGGTGTGATGCGTCAATGGAGCAGGAAATAAAAATGGCCACATTAAAAATAACAGTACAACAAGAATGACCACCAAAATGGCTGTCCAATATTTTTGTGGAAATGGTTGTTGAGTCTGCATAGTGTCAGGAGTGTGGAGTTTTCCAAAAGGGTAGATGTTAGACATAGTCAGGTACTGGAACAGTTCTACTGTGAGTACGAGTAGCAATGGGAGGAGAATCTGGAGTTGAAAAAGATAAAGGCTGCTGGTCTTCGGACGGCACAACTTTTGTGACGTGTGAAATGTGGATCCAGGTTGGAGATCCTCGCAGTTGCACAGCAGATGTTGTTGTCAGAAGAACCAGGAAGGGCCACTTCCAGCGCAGCTGGAGCGCTATTTTTCTAGAGAAGGACTTAACGTAAACCCAATCGCCTGGTTGTAGGGCAGATGACAGGGAAGGATCTGGAAGATGTTGAGCAGCTGCTACTTGTCGATGGTGAAACTTTAGGAAGAAAACAAGAGATTTGCAGTACAAGAGAATATCATTATCAAATGCATCATATTCAGAAAGGGGTAGTGGTGGTGTCATGGGCATATGCAGAGGGCGACCCATGAGAATTTCATGTGGAGAAAGACCTTTAGTAGGATGCGGTTGTGCTCGCATAGAAAGTAAGGCTAGTGGTAAGGAATGCACCCAAGTTAAGCCTGTTTCTGAAGTGACCTTAGCAAGTCTAGTTTTCAAGATCTGATTCATTCGTTCAGTAATACATGAAGCCTGTGTTCTATACAGACAATGAAATTTCAAAGTGATGCCTAACATTGTACACAATGATTCAACTAACTTAGCAGTAAAATGCGTTCCACGGTCAGAGTATATTTGACAAGGAACACCAAAATGAGGTATCAATTCATAGTACAATTTTTTTGCAACTGAAATAGCATCGTTTTTAGCACATGGTTATGCTTCTAACCACCCTGAAAAAAAATCAACAACAGTCAAAACATATTTAAAACTAGTACAAGGTTGGAGTTCAATAAAATCCCACTGTATGGCACAAAATGGTCCCATTGGTTTTGGCACCAGTTGAGCGGGAGCCAGAGTGCCTTTTGAAATATTATGCTGTAAACAAATGGAGCACGTGTTCAAAAAATGTTGCACAGAAGCAAAAAGTCCTGGGGCAAACCAATCCTTCTGGATTTGTTTGATTAATGCTTGTACCCCTACATGAGCTGGCAAATGATATGCTTTTATAAGAGAATTTAACATAGATATAGGGCAAATTAATCTGCCATCCGGATGCTGCCAAATTGAATCAGAGCATTTGAAACAACTTTGGGCCAGCCATGTTTTTATTTCTGTTTCCGATGCTTCACTTTGTAAAGTTTTTAAAACAGTAGTGTCAAAAGTAACCGTCTGTAAGATAGGCTGCAGAAATTGTCCCTGAACAGTGTGTGAAAGAGCAGCCTGTTTGGCAGCCCAGTCAGCCAAGTTATTTCCCTTAGCTACTAGGGAGTCATTAGACTGGTGAGCTGCACACTTGACAACAGCAATTTTAGAAGGTAATAGTAAATCCTGTAAGAGGTGATCAATATACAGGTAATTTTTAATTGGTGCCCCAGAGGATGTCAAAAACCCCCTTTCCTTCCTCAAGGTACCAAAATCATGAACAACACCATGGGCATAACATGAATCAGTATAAATAGTAACAGATCTGTCTTTGGCCATTTTACATGCATGCAAAAGTGCCACTAATTCCACAGCTTGTGCAGAAGTGCCAGGTGGTAATTGCCTGGTTTGTAAAACCTCAGATGGCGAGCAGATTGACCATGCAGCCTGGAGTTCACCAAGATTATTTTGTAAACAGGACCCATCTACAAAAAGAACTAAATCAGGATTAAGCAAAGGAACATCTTGCAAATCTAACCTGGGAGAAAGAACAGTGCTAACTACATGTGGTCCGCCCTCATCACTAGTTGGGATCAATGAAGCAGGGTTTAGTGGTGGGCAATGTGTAATTTGAACAGCGGGATTATTCAATAAACTTAACTCATATTTAGTGAGGTGAGCATTAGAAAGATACTGTGTTTTTGTTTTTAAGAGTAACGCTAGCACTGCATGAGGTACTGCTAGTATAGTGTCATGTCCTAAAGTCAATGGTGCTGCCATATCAATCAAAACAGCAGTGGCTGCCACCGCTCATAAACGGGGTGGATAACCAGAAGCAACAGGGTCTAACTGAGTGCTGTAATATGCTATAGGTTGATAGCCCTCCGTGCGCGCTTGCGCTAGCAGGCCCAGGGCAGTCTTGTTTCTTTCACAACAGAAGAAAACAAAGGGTTTAGAATAATCTGGGAGCCCCAGGGCAGGCAGGTTTATCAGTGCCATTTTAATAGCCTGAAATGTGTTTTCATGTTCAGGGGACCAAGGCAGAGGATCTGTAACTTCCTTTTTTAGAGGCTGTAACAGACGGGCTGAAATTTCTGAAAAATTGGGCACCCACTGTCTACAATAACCTGCTAGGCCAAGGAACCCCCTGAGTTGTCTCTGAGTTACAGGGTGGGGGGCAGTCTGAATGGAGGTAATTCTACTTGGAAGTATTTGACATAAACCCATAGAAATGATGTGTCCCAGGTAATGTACCTTTTCTTGACAGAACTGAAGTTTAGATTTATTTACCTTAAAACCTCATTCAGCTAAAAACTTTAAAACTAGAAGTGAATCCTCTATACAAGACTTAGTATCTTGTGAAGCTATGAGGATATCATCTACATATTGGACCAATATTGAACGTGGTGGTAACTGTAAATCCTGCAGCTGTCTGTGCATCTCTCTGGAGAATAGGGTTGGATATTCTACATAGCCTTGGGGTAGTCGAGTCCAAGTATACTGTTGGCCCTTATAAGTGAATGCAAACAAATACTGATTATCAGAATGTACTGGGATAGAGAAGAAAGCTGATGAGAAATCTACAACTGTAAAACAACGTGCTGTAGGTGGGATACAGCTTAAAATCATAGCTGGGTTTGGTACGCTTGGAAAAACAGGCAAGACAGCTTTATTGACTTCTCGCAAGTCTTGCACAAATCTGTAAGCTTGTTTACCAGGTTTCCTTACCGATAGAATTGGAGTATTACATGGACTTCTTGTAGGTACTATAATTCCTTGTTGTACAAAGGCAGAAATGATGGGGGCAATACCAGATATAGCCTCTGCTGTCAAAGGGTACTGTGGTACCCGAGGTAACTTTGCTCCGGGTTTTAAGGTTATTTGTACAGGAGTGGCTGAAATCATAAACCCAACATCGTTATCATGAGGGTCCATAGATGAGAGGATAATGAACTTAAATGCTTATTTTTATCGAGGTCAGACTGCATACATATTGTTTGCAGAGTAACAGTTTCATCCAAAGTAGCCAAACTACTATCTTGTTTATCTGAAGGTACTTGTAAATATACTACTTCAGCTGTGCAGAAAATGGTTGCTCCCAACTTACAGAGCAAATCTCTCCCCAATAAATTTCAAGGTGCTGAGGGTCCTACTAAAAATGCATGATTGTCTTGTAAGGGTCCCAAAGTTACTGGGACTGGGATGGTTTCATAATTTTCAATAGGAATACCAGAGACACCTACCCCTCTAGTTGTGTTATTTGAGAGGGGGACATTTATTGCTGCTTCGCCAGCTAGCATAGATTTGGTTGCTTCAGTGTCAATTAAAAATGGGTATGGTTTATTTTTGACATGTAACATAACGTGGTCCATCTTGATCCACAGGGATGAAAGGGCACAACTGCTGTTGTCTTTGTTCAGGAAACCTTCATTGTGATTGCTGCCGATTGGATGGGGTCCAATTAGAATTCCACTGAGGTAACGTATCAGTGGCTGGGGCAGGTTGCTCAGCCAGATACGGACATTCATTTCTCCAATGGCCTACTTGGCCACAATTGAAATACTCCATCTGATTATTATAGTTTTGGGGTGGGGCTGATCGTGTTTCCTGCCAGTTTTATCTATTTTGGTTTCCTGCCCCTTGGCATCCACCTCTCCCTCTTCCCCGTCCTTGTCCTCCCCGTCCACACTGCCTGAAGGCAGTACACATCTGAATCTGCACTTTAAACAATTTTTCCTGTAAGTCCTTTTTTTCCTGTGCTAAGTGGTCGGAGTGGTATTGCACTTGTGTAACTAATTCATGCAATCCAAGACTAGGCCAGTTTAAACATACTTCCTTTAGCTTATCACATACTTGTGGGCGTAGCCCATCTACAAAGACAGCCGACAATCCACTATGTGCTGGCCCTTTGGTGGGTTCTGGGTAACCAGAATAAGCCTCAAAGGCTTCAGTGAGACAATTTAAATACTCGTCCACAGGCTCATCTTCTTTTTGAAGAACTGACTTGATTTTAGACCAATTGGGTGTGGGTGGGACTATTACTGTGATAGCATCTACTATATGCTGTCTGACCGCTTCAAACCCATTATCTCCTTGTGCATCATGTTTTGGAATCAGAAAAGGGACATTAGCATGGTCCCAAATTCATTTAATCAGATCAGCTGGTATGGCGAACTGAAGAATTGCCCTGACTTCTTCTATTGTGGGATTTTGTAAACAAATATGTCCCGCCATCACACTCTGGAAATTAGCTGGATTAGTACTGATAGGAGGTATTGATTTGGTAATGGTTTTCAAATAAACCGCCGACCTCGCCCTAGGTACTACAATGGTCAGTGGTTCCTGTGCACTTCTAGCATGGGCTGGGTTAGGTACCTCCCTCAAAGGTAGCAATCTGTCGTCATCTGACGACTCCAATTCTAAATCTGGATTAAACTTATCTGGCCGAAAATATCCATCCCTCCTGTCAATTATAGTGGGGAACTGGCCAAAATGCCTCCGTCGGTGTAAATGTCGCTTCCCTTTTCCTTTATAACAGGGTTTAGCTTTAAAGTACATTACAGCTTTTGCTTCTTTATGAGTCTTACTATGAGTTCTTGATCCCTTTTTTTTATCGCACGTTTCTGGATCAGATTCACTAGACTGACTGTTCGCAGCTTGTTCTCTCTCTCTAGTGGTGGAATCTTTAGTGGTAGAATCTGGCTGATGTGTTTTGGCTCCAGGTTGAGCGAGGGGGGGCTGATAATGTGGGGGTACAATCCGTGGTGCAGTCAGCGGTGGGGGACGCCAGGCATTATCGTCTTCTGACAATTCAGTTATTTGCAATTTAGTTAATTCCTTTACAGGATAAAGCCCCTTAAAGGGTGGGTCCTTCAAGCATTTACCATTTACTACATCTGAATTACTAGCAGTGTGTTGCAATTCCCTCAATTGCTCTTTTAATTTTTGCTGATTATCTTTTAGACTACTAATAATCAAATCATTTTCTCTTTCTTTTGCTTCTGTCATCCAATCATTAAATGCTGCCCAGCACAACTCTGGTATTCTTCTCCATTTTTTCTTTACCTTTCCTTGGAGATTAAGCAAAATATTTTTATTAAAACTACCATTTTCTGGAAAGGCGAGTTTACCATCACCCTCAGTGACATTGGCAGCCTCCACACACATGACCCCACACAGTTTGTTTTTGTGAAAGGGAGATCATGCTGTTAAACTTGGTCGACTTCTTCAAAACAGTCACCACAGCCATGGACGAGGGGAAGATGGTACACATTGCCTACCTTGACCTAGCCAAATCTTTAAACACTGTTCCCCATTCGGGCATAATAGATAAACTCTCCCAGCTAGGCATCAATCCTTATGTTACCAGGTAGGTAGCTAACTGGCTCACTGATAGAACCCACTCAGTAGAAATAGAGGAAGCCACCTCTAGTAGTAGACCCATAATGAGCAGCATACCCCAAGAATCAGTTTTCGGGCCTCTACTGTTTGAGATATACTTTTCTGATGTGCAAGGCAAAGCCAGTGGTCTGTAGCTGACCAAGTTTGCAGATGACTGCAAGCTGGGTACTGTCTTAAATTCCCCTAGTGATGTGAACATCCTCCAAGAGGGCCTTACCCAAACTAATCACTGCTGCCAGAAGCATGGCCTCAAACTGAATGCCAAGAAATACATCATTACCCCCTTTTGGAAAAATGGCATCCCCACTAATTATCACATAAATAACAATGTACTAAGCATGAATTAGGGACTTGGGCACCCAGGTTGATAGCAACCTGGCTTTTGACCACCACGTTGCCTCCATTGTACAGAAGGCTTTCTACATGGCACACCTCATAAGTAAGGATATTTCATCCAGAAACAAGGACTTCATAGCATCCCTGCTATCCTCCCTTATTAGAGCCATTATTGAGTACAATGCCACCTTTGGCATGTACCTTGCCAAGCACATGCAGCAGCTGGAGACATCACAGAGGTTCCTGACCCGGAAAATCCAGGGTCTCAAACACCTATCTTATACAGATAGGCTAAAAACCCTGTCCCTCGACTCAGTCTTATACAGACTGCTCAGAAGTGACATGGTTTCTGACATACATGGCTGTCTCAGACCCAGCCTTGATGGAGTTGCTGCATATGCACAAGTCAAACTCCACTCATGCAACTTGCACACAAGGCCTCAAATTGGTCTGCGACATTAACAGAACTTATTGGCAGGATAGATTTGTGTCCCAGAGACTCCCCTATCTGTGAAATAGACTCCCTCTTTGTGTCAAGCAGAGTACCTCACTGGCCCTCTTTAAGAGAAACCTAGACAACTGTATGGGAAACAAAAAATACACCCCTAGGATCCCACCTGTGTCCCTGCTGGACAGGGAAAACAGGTGCTTACTTTGTGGGAACATGGGTGAAATTCTTGTCTAGGCTTATAAGGGCCTCTCAGACAATAGCCTACTATTGTCCTATTTACCTATGAACCTCCAAATCTGCTGGGTATTGTCTGTTCTTGTACAAGGTTGCTAAGGTCTGGAACTCTTTACCTCTGGCCAACAGGTCAATACCTTCCCTTCCGTCTTTCAAAACCATTCTGAAAGACTTTCTTACCTAAAATTTCCCTCTGTTCTTTCTCAAAACCAGGATAAACTATATCCCTAAATGTGAATATTTTTTTATTTATTTTATTTATTTACATTTGTTTACCGGGAAATTGTACTGTACTGCATGAAGAAATTCAAGCTGCTACATACTTTTCCATTCCTTATAATTCCTTACTCTTCCTTCTTCACGTACTTCCTTACTTCTATCACATTCTCTTCCCTGATTTTCTCTCTAATTATACCATAAGCCTGTTTTTCTTTCACTTCATATCGCAATTCCTGTTTGTATTAGACTAACTTTCCTTTAATTTCTCTACAAACTGTCTAAAATTTCTCTGAATATTAAATGATTGTCATGTAATTTGTATTGATTCTTAACCAATGTTTTTATATTATATCTGATTTGTTATAATTATTTAAACTGCAGATGTTTTTGTTTTCTTTTTGAATATTGTAAAATTATTATTTTTAAAATGTTTTGTAATAATTTGTAGATTTTTCTCCCTGGGCCTCCACTGAAAATAGTCTTCTTCCCAGTCGGACCTTCCTAGTTATTATATGTCAATAAATAAGTAAATAAAATAAGTAATGAAAGAGAGGAAAACAGCTGCAGCATTTGAACTTCTGGCTTAATATTGTTTGGGTACATGAGTATCCTGTCATCAACATCTCAGTCATCCAGACATTTACCCGAAATGAGAAAGAAAGCTTTCATAACTTCTTTCTGTTGTAATTTTAATGTGACTTGACTCACTGTCACATTATGAGTACATCTAAACACTTTTTCTCCTTGCTAGTGTATATCTTTGTCTCTGGCAAATATGGGAAATAATCATAAATTATTTTTCGTAATACCCTGGTTTGATGTTTCAAATCCATACAGGTTGCTGTTGCAAGAAAACAAAGTTGAGGAAACAAAAGAAATGTACATTTAAAGTACTTGTTTCAAAATGCGTGTTTCTTTTCCTTTATTCTTTGCATGTCATTTGGCAGTGTGCTCCATTGACTGGAAGCCATCAGTAGCAGTGAATGGCAGTTCACTTTCCAAGGTAGAAACTGACAAAATAAATTTGGAATGTCATCAATAGTGCAAATGAGATTGGCACTGGTATGCTTTTCTCAGCACTCTGGAGAGTACTGAGTGAAGAAATTCAAGCTGCCACATACCTATCTCTGTGGCATAAGGTGTAAATACAGTGAGCTTAGAGAAATAGTACAGGTGATTTACACTTGTTTTGGTGTATGAATTTGTTGATGTTGGTGTGATGACTTTCCAAAAGCATGAAATTCTGTGTACAACTCTATGTTTATTCTGAAGAAGTAGATAGCTTTCGTACTGTCTTACCATACTCCTGCAAATTCATGTATTCTTTCCTCTGTGTCCTACCCTCTGCTTTCCATTCCCTCTTTCCCCATTGCCTTATCAACCCCTTTTTCACACATTTAATCTGGTCAGAATAAGAATTGCACATAATACCCATCACCAGAAATGGCCCATGGAAAAGGCTACAAATTTTGTCATCAGCATTTGTGCAGACGTTGCATCATGTACCAATGCTGAGTGTCAGTGCATGCCATTCAACTTCCTATGGCAAAAGCTGAAGATACTAATTTCAGCTTCAATAGTCTGGTTACTTTCAAGTAAATGCAGTTAAATCTGCTGTGCATTGGGAAAACAGAGTAAAGGTCGACTAAATGCAGTAATGTGAAACACTTTAACAGTTCTTAGGCTGCTGGATGTAATGAGCTAGAAGTGATGTGTTGAGATAGTTCCTCTGTAGACTTATGTTTTTGCATAGTTGGATGGGTTCAATTAAATCTGTAGGACAAATTATTATTTCATGACATTTCATATTCCTGTCATATAGTTAACTACAAACATTTGTGCTTATTTCCATTTACAACATTTCATTAACATACCATCTGAATAGTGCAGCAAGAAAGGATTTGCAAAAACATCCCATCCCCAACAGGGACACTTAGTAAGACATCCTTATCCTGCTTATATGTTAATGAGGGTTGCACTCTCCTACCTGTTCTTTCTCTCTATAACATGCACTTTATTGTACAGACATGACAATGTATTAAGGCGGTAATAAGTAGGAGTAACCTACCATGCACATGGTCCTACATGTCTCACAAAAAATAATGCTGCAATTCCTGTTTCCATCTATTTCTATCTCTATCTATTCTCCCCTTCTGCTTCAGTAAGTTGTCACTGTCCTTCAATTGTGTTATATAAATTATGCAAATAACTGTTTCCTTTGAGACATGATGAGATACTGCATGCATGTATTCATAGCTTTTTGACTAGTTTCAAGGGTTCTAATCCAGGCATTAGCTAATGTTACTGACTGTTTTTAGTACACTACTCTATATGTATCTGTTGGCTACATATTGGTTATGAGCCAGTATTAATTTGCTTCTGTCTTAAGCTGCTTTGTCCATTCCTCCCTCTCACCTCTACATTTGCACAATGTCTGGTGCTGAGCAACAACTGCAATCGAAGCTAAATGGAAGTACACAGCTTATGGCAACATTCCATGAGTTTTTGCCATCAGATGCATTATGCAAGGAGGCCTTCAAGCTGCTGTTTTTAATCCTCTTTTCAACAAGCTGAAGAATTGAATGTGCTTGTTAGAGTTGTCAAGAGGATAAAGAACACGCATAATACATTTTTGTTTTCTGCAATTTGCTGTCACATGGAAACTTTGTGAAGTATGATTTCCTATGTAGTATGTTTAGATAATACTCTGGTATTAATTATTTTCTTGGAATGCTCTCAAGGTTTGAATCCAGATGTATGCAAAAATCGTTTTGAAAGTTTTGAATGACTCCTGTGGCTGTAAGCTACACCTTTCCTTAACACACCATTATCCTGCTTCTATATTAGCTCATTCACTGCAATGGAGCTCATGAAGTTAGCACTGTAACTTCTAATGGGTGGAGCCTAAGCCTTTTGACAGAATCAAATTATGTCCTCATATTACAAATAAATGTTCATATCTCTGGAACCTTAGGGGTTATGAAAGAAGCAAAAAATGGCAAACCCTTCAGCACAAACTATTTTTATAGTGGTAGTATTCCTTAGGTTCTAGGTCGTAAACCGAATTTGTAAGTCACAGTAAACACAGTGGGCAGGATTCACTATGGCTTGCACGGAGTCTAAGAGTAGTGTAAGACTCCATGCAGCCATCGCTATCCAGGAACAGCCTGTATGTGCGTGTAAGAGAGCACCTAAAACGGCTTTTAAATGGACAGGGCGTGGATATGCTAATTACCTCACTTGCAGCCGAAAGGCATGCAAATGAGGTAATTTTGCGATCCAGGAAGCAGAAACCTGCCCGTGTAAGAGCCGTGTTATCTGCAGAAATGTACTAATTTGATAACTGAGTACCATTCTGCAAATAACACAATGGAGCCTTGTCAGCTCCAAATAAAGGTTGCAAATGTTCCAGGCAGCATGCCAATGGCCAAATATGTGGCCACTGGCAGTGTACCCTGATGCAAAAATAAAATAAAAATGTTTTTTTTTTTTGCCGTTGTTTAAACGTAGAGTAGCGCGCTGCAAATGGGCTGCTATAAAAAACAGAAAAATAAAATTTTAAACCCCAAAGCATGAATTTACAATGTAAGGGAATAGCAGGCTGAAAACAACATGGCCACCAGTAGGGATGCTAAGGGGGGAAGCTGAGTGTAAGACATGTAACTAAGCATTAGTAGGCAATCCTATGTAAATGAGTGGTAGGATAGTGAATCGTACTGTCACATAGCAAATGAGCATATTCCGTGCAGTGTAGGAGTAGGATAAGGGGGAGTAACAGAGTAGGAGATAGGTGACATCACGGGGGGAATGTATGAAAGAAATGAAGCTCATTGGAGCACAGCGGCATGTGAAAGATGTCAGTCACACATCATGGAAAGAGGAGTGTCAACAAGTAGGCATGGGAAAGCCAAGAAATGGAAGGTGTACACTATGGATAACACCAAAGTTTCTTGTTGGGCGTGCATGCGCTCGTGTGCACGCTGGTAGGCATGAGTAAGATAGAGTGCTGCAAGGCGTGAGTGCATGCGTTTAAGACAGAGTAAGCATGTAGGAGCCTGTTTAAAGACCTGTAAGCTTGTTTGCACTGGTGTGTGCGCATTTTAACCCGAATAAGCAGATTGTAGCCCATCTAAGCATGTGTGCACACGTGTTAGCCGCTGTGAGCGTGTTTTCGCGGGAATGCGCGTCACTCCCCCCTGAGGAAACAGAAGGGAAAAAGTAAACAGGAGAAATAGTAGGAAGCTAGCAGGGAATACTGGCAGAGCTATCAGGTGAAAACAATCAGAAGCAAGCAATTACACAGGCAGAACAGTAGCCCAGGCCAGCAGTTAAAACTCTGCAAACAACAGTGCAGTATGTTTCTCTCAAGAGACACTGCAACAGAGGAGTAAGCTA
>NC_056744.1:1456234980-1456300893 GCF_019279795.1 Protopterus annectens | reverse complement strand
CGGGGCAGATGCACTCAACTTGTTAAACTGTAGCTCAGCTTTAGGCGCATCTGACATTTTTTATTATTTTGTTATCTCACATTTCTTCAAAATAAATGGCTCATTTCGTTACATTTTACATAAAATATAATTTTATATGTGTACATGTATGTCAGGGACTTGTTTCGTGCTTATTTCACTAAAAATAAAAATTGATGTTGGGGGGGCTCGAACCATGACTGCCTGCTCTTCAGCTGACGTCTCTACCGCTACGCTATTGCTTCTTGGCTTACTTTGCATATGTAGTTCTTATATGCTTTTCCACTGACTGCTAACTGTGGCTAAGCTACGGGCACGCCTGCGCAAACGAGCGCACTCACGGGCAAACATCTTTACAATTTAAAAAAAATATATAACATGTTCATTTATACATTTTATGTTCATAATCTGTGGGGACAAGTGTTGTGTTGTGTTTATTCACATTTACACGGACTCTGTCGTGGGGGTTTACTTTCGGGACTTTTACTCTTCTGGGGGCGTGTCCGTTTGCAGGGTTCGGCCTATGGGCACGCCCCCTACTGTCTTCCACGGACCGTGTAAGCCTTAGGTGTGATTCAGCATGCCCTCATGCATATGCATGACATGCTGACATCACACCGTTTAACTGCAGCCTCCGTGTAAGCCTTGTAACTCTTACACGGAGGCTTTGTGAATCCTGCCCAATGTGTGTGTGTATATATATGTGTGTATGCATATATATATATATATATATATATATATATATATGTGTGTGTGTATATATATATATATATATATATATATATATATATATATATATATGTGTGTGTGTGTGTATGTATGTATATATATATATATATATGTACATCTCACACACACACACACACACACACACACACACACACACACACAAAAAAAAACACCAAGCCATAAGTAGAAGAACTGTTAGTCTACCCAACTCATAAGGCAGGAAAGGAGTCAAGGCCTATATAGCTAAAAGGATGGATAATTCCTCTCGATCCTCCTGCTCTCACAGGTATAACATCTGGACCAACAGCCTTTCCATTTTTCATCCTCTTTATAGCTGTCTTTACTTCCTCCTTGCTAATCTGTTACACTTCCTGATTCACTATCCACACATCGTCCAACCTTCTCTTTCATTTGCTTCATTTATCAGCCCCTCAAAGTACTCTTTCCATGTACTCAACACACTCTTCTTGCTTGTGAGCACATTTACCTTGTTATCCTATGTCACTCTTACTTGCTGCACATCCTTCCCAGCTCGGTCTCTCTCTCTAGCCAATCAGTACAGGTCCTTTTCTCCCTCCTTCGTGTCTAGCCTTTCATACAACTCTTCATATGCCTTATCCTTAGCCTTTGGCACCTCTCTCTTCACAATATGCCTCATCTCCTTATACTCTTGTATACTTTCTTCATCTCTGTGACAATCTCACTTCTTCTTCGCTATCCTCTTTCTTCACATATTCTCCTGTATTTTGCTACTACTCAAGGGAATTACTATACTAATTCTGAACCCTTACCCTGCGGTGTTCAATGGTGCTTACATAAAATAGCTGTGTGTGTGTGTGTGTGTGTGTGTGTGTGTGTGTGTGTGTGTGTGTGTGTGTGTGTGTGTGTGATTTATGTATATATATATATATATATATATATATATATATATATATATATATGTGTGTGTGTGTGTGTGTGTGTGTGCGTGTTATTTATTTATATATGTGTGTGTATATATATATATATATATATATATATATGTGTGTGTGTGTTCCAGCATGCACTTTTGGCAGTTATGTTTATGGCTTTTACGACCTCTTTCTTATTCTGTTATATGTTTTTCATGCCTCATTATGTAACATGCATGTTAGAAATGCTCTTCTATCTTGTATGTAAAGTATGGTCACTTTTATTGCTTGCCTTATATTTTGGTTATTTTCTTTTATTGTATTCGCAAATTGTGCTACTTTATTGTCTTAATATTTGTAACTATTGTTTGATTTTTTTTTTTTTAATCCTGTTTAATGTGTACTTGTGGAGCTTTTCACCCTGGGCCTCCGATGAAAATGGGCTTATACCCAGTCTGACTTTCCCGGTAAACAAATGTCAACAAACAAATAAATTACACAGTTCAAAGTGGAACACTGAAGTTTCATTTACAAGAGAAATATCTGAGAGCACAAGTAATTTAAACGACTTGCTCAGATAAACAGTTAGTATATATGTTTAGATTGAGTAAGACCTCCACATTAATCACTATACTGCAGAGCTTCCTAAACCAGTTTCTCAGCAATAACGTTTGGATTTGCACTTGTCCTGTTTAATAAAAAAATACACTATTTTTCTTATTTACTTGCTCTTTGATTAAAAAAAGTGGAAACAATGGCTTCTGCATTTTTCTGTAATACTGTTTGTACAACACTTCTATGTGTAATAGGGTGACAGCTATTCTTTAGCTTTAACTGGTTAAAGGCAAAAAGCGTACTGACTTTCAAGATCCTCATTATATGACCTCTCATTAGACATCAGTTCGAACCAGTTCTTGTCATGATATGTACATGTAACAAAATCAGTACTACACTAGACCATTCTAGTGTGCACAAGAGAGAAACTGTATCTGGAGTACAATCTATGCAGGCTAGGGCCAGCTCTACAGATTACATCAGAATTGTAACCGTTCATCTCAGCTAAGGTTTCATTATCTTCTTCAACGGTGTGTTGCAGGTTTCTGAATGCAAGAAATGAACAAACAACACATTTCTGCTATGCTTCAATGATACGTGAATGCAGCTGGTGATCTGTTTTTTACTTTTAACACCATTTTCACAGTTTTGTTTCCCATTTTTACTACCTAGTATTACTTTAAGTATTTTAGGCAAACAGTCATTAAAATTACATTGTTGTTGTTGTTTAACATTTCTGCATAAATATTTGTGCTTAGCTGCAATACACCCAGATATCTTTGGGAAGGGGTGTAAAAATCCTCATTAAATGAAAAAAAAAAACAAAAAAAAAAACACTTTTATACTGAAAGCAAAAGCAGGCTTCGACAGTGTACTCTCTTAATGTAAGGGTGGCAGCACCCAACAGTCTAAGTCAAGCTCATACACTGTGTGTGTGTGTGTGTGTGTGTGTGTGTGTGTGTGTGTGTGTGTGTGTGTGTGTGTGTGTGTGTGTGTGTCTGTGTCTGTGTATGTATGTATGTGTATATATATATATATATATATATATATATATATATATATATATATATGTCTTATTTAAATTTTCATTGGCTAACTAGTGTATAATGCTATGGCATGTATATAATCAAGGTATTTCCTATTCCTGCCATATTCACACTTTAAAGGCTAATAAGCTGACATTTCTTTGGGATGGATAGTGTATTCCATATGTAGTACACCATCTGCCATACTTGGTACATTTTAAAATAGTGCCGAAAATAATGAAAACCATCAGTAAAGCGCAGAATTGTCACGTTTGCAGCTGACAAAATATACTCACTTTCACAACTTTAATTATTGTAACTCTGATCACAGTTACTCTGCTCTGCACAGAATTCTGGGCAAAACTCTCAGATGTATAGTAGTTTCAGGCATTCTACATGTTTTTCAGAAAACTCTCCCTTTTGAAACTGTTGTTGCTAAGTCAGGAGTGCTGCAAAATAAGCCACTGCCCTACAGCTAAGTTGCTGCAATGGATATAAGAAATATTTGCAAAACTTAATTGTTGGGTTCTTGATGCCTTGCGTATTATTTACTGTGCTTGTTTGCCCGAATGTTTGCCTCTCATCTTATCAGTTATTTTCTTTGTAATAAGAACATCAAAATAAATGGAAGAAAACTGGAACTGAAGAGCAGGGGGAATTGTAGAAACTGTTATACAACGTACTTCCTGTTGCTTGTCTCTTATAATTCAAATGAGGCACTATGATAGATTCAAGTTGTTTACTGTAAGTGAAAGCTCATGTTTTTTATTAATTTGCTATTGTTGTGTACTCTGTTGTTTAATTATATTTTTTGTGGAACAGTTAGTTTTCCTTCAGTGTATTATTTATACTTGAGTTTCAGACTTCATATCCTACAGAAAATAAACAATTCAAAACCTGTTATTCTAACAACTAAGTTTATAGAAGCAATATTTAAAATCTGTCCGTATTTTCGAGCCTTTGCCCCCCCCCCCCCAATATTATATTTGGCTTTGTCCAGATTTCTTGCTTGGAGAGGTTGAAAGGTGTGCTTCCTTGCCGTGTAGAACATTCTTGGGGTCAGAGGTATGGAAAGGAAAAGAATAAAGTAGACCCTCTGGATGCAAACATTTCCTGAAAGGTACTGCCTTTCTCAAAATGAACACAAAAGTACAGTTGTGTAAGTAAAGTTACCAGAATTGTAATGTTTGACTAGATCACTGTTACATTAGCCCGACCTTAATGGGATGAGTAACGGGAGTAGGATTGAGAGTCCAAGAGCCTGTAGAAAATAGTCCATGGCAAAACATGCTTTGGAATCTAGAGGGAGAATCTAGCTTGTATTGCTTTGTAAAGGTAAACACAGATGACCAAGTTAATGTTTGTAGTATATTTCTATAGTCTACTCCTTTCAAAAATCCACAGAAGTAGCCAAAGCCCTGGTAGAGTGGGTCCTGACTTTGCCTGGAAGCATCTTATTATGGTGAGAATAGCAAAAGGCAGTAGCATGGGATATCCCTCTAGAAACTGTTTAGACAGGTGATCAGCAGTTTTGAAAGTTTTTATCATGTCAGTGTAGTATCTGCGTATGTAAAGTCCTACCCTCACCTTAATTTTTTGTCTCTGGAAAGAAAACAGGGAGAT
The DNA here is from genome assembly GCF_019279795.1 of Protopterus annectens. NCBI lineage: Eukaryota > Metazoa > Chordata > Ceratodontiformes > Protopteridae > Protopterus > Protopterus annectens. The sequence goes on along the minus strand of NC_056744.1, from coordinate 1,456,296,053 downwards.
GAGTAGTCTGGGTCAGTGTGAATTCTGAAACAATCTTGGGCTTAAAGGAAGGATTTGTTCTCAGAGTAACCCTTTCCTTGTGAAAAATAAGATTGGGATATAACTCATCATAAGAGCTTGTAGATACTCTTCTTCCAGAAGTGACAATAAGTAACACTTTTCCAGGGTAAGAAGTTCGAATCAGCCCCATGAGCAGGTTCAAAAGGAAACAGTATAAATGCTTCAAGCGATGAATTAGATCCCAAGAGGCAGTCACCTGCCTTCTAGGTGTATATTTATGTGAAACCTCTTTCACAAACTGCTTCATTTGAGATAGGGTAGAATGGGGGGGGGGGGGGATAACAAGGGCAGATAGGCAGAGGTGGTCAAAAGATGAATCCTGACAGAAGAATAAGAAAAGCCAGAGAATAATTACTCACAAATACTGAAGAATGACAGGAGTCTGAGACTTAAAAGGGTCCTGATTTTTCGTTTGGCACCGACTAAAAAAATCTTTTCCACTTATCCATATATGATTTTCTAATAGCAGGTTTCTTTGACTGCTTTAATAATTGCCAAATGCTCTGTGAAAAAAGTGCCCAAAAGGTATTCAAATTCTGTCAGCCATGTAGTCATCTTGAGGAAGTTGAAAGTTGGTGTGTATCAAACAACCAGTAACCTGTTTGAGTAAGTCCTTTTTGTGAGGAAGCTTGTGGAATTGTCCGTGGCTGTTTTTTAAGAGATGGGAGAGCCTTTGTTGTCTGGTACAAAACATCATCACCTTATTAATCTTTGGGGAGTCTTCCTGTATCTTTAGAACAACACTAGTCATCAGAGAAAAGGTTAGGAAAGCATATGGTAACATTCCAGTCCATGGGGAATGAAAAGGCATCCGTCTTTCAGGCGTTTGTGCAAGGAATCCTGGAACAGAATTTCCTTAACTGTCTGTTGTGGCTGGAGGCAAATAGTTTAGATGGATCATTTCCTGGATGACCCCCTGGGTTCAACTTCCATTCATGCAAGTCTGTCCTGGTCCTGCTCAGCTTGTGCTAATGAACCGTGGATAGCCTGGGTGACAGATTGTGCAAAGTCTGTTGATTCCAGGCTATTATAGGAATAAGTAACACTGTTTTCCAGGATTATTAAAGACATCATTTAGTAAACTTTTATATCATTTAACTTGTCTTGCTTGTTCCAGAGGCCTCGTACCTCCACTCCAGTGGAAGTAGTGTCTCAAAGCAAAGTCTGATGTTTTGAAACATGAGGAGAATAAATCTAAAATGATTTCTTTGCTTAACATAGCAGAAGAAATGTCTGTGTCAAGCAAGAATGGAAATCAGACCAGAAGTAGATCAAAATCTGGCAGCAACTGAATGTGCCAAAAAACAAAAGAATATAAGGTGAAGGACCAGATGAGAAGGCAAGAAATATAGTTGCAAGTATAGAAAACTTCTGGAAGAACCTCATGTTGGTCAGGAATGGTTAAGGAGAGGTGAATTCAAGCCAAGAGATGAAAGGTTAATACTGGTGGCCCAATATAGTGGACTGCGTACATGCTGGTTTACAAAGTCCATTGAACATGTGGGTGAAACAGACAAATGCAGGTTTTGTAAAACCGAATTGGAAACATTCGCACACCTCATTTGTGGTTGTGACATACTAATGGCAGAAGGATTGTATACTGCAAGGCATAATAATGTGGCAATACTGTTGCACTGGGGATTGTGCAAACTTTATGGTATTGAAGTGGCTGAAAAATACTGGAAACATGAGCCACAAAGCATCATAGAAAATAATGAAGTTTACATCACATGAGATCACCCTTTACCAACAGTCCAAAAGATAGATGCTAGAAAAACAGATACAGTGGTCCATGAGAAGAAGACAATAGTAGCATTGATCATTGAAATCGCCACACCCAATGACTACAATGCCTTGCGTACAGAGAGACACTAAGTTATAAAATATCAGGATTTGCAGTCAGAAACGAGAGCAATGTGTAAGAAAGATACCCTGACAGTTCCAATAGTATTGGGAGCAACAGGTCTTCTAAAAAAAGAATCTACAATCTTATTTAGATATGTTTGCAGTACATGTAACCCAATACAAATTGCAGAAGTCATTACTGGTCACATTGCGGGCACTGCGAAGAGCACTTTTGGCTAACATCAAAGATTGAAGCAATACTAATTTCATGAACTTTAAATGTACTTTGAGTTAGGAATGGGGTCCATTCCGACCATAGTATTAGAAACCCAAAAGATTTGGAGAAATTAAAAAAAGTGTATTACCCAAGCCAGAGATTCTTGACAGCTTGTGAAAGAATTGCATATGTAAGGAAATAGTCTAAATATTGGAAAATGTGAATGCCCTGCAACCTGCAGTGGACTGTAACAGGAGCTAGGCACTTTGTAAACACCCTTAGACCTGTAGATAAACAAAAGGGCAAGATAGACAACTGAAGATATAAACCAGACAAAGAACAATGCAAAAAACGGTTTGAAATATTTGAGGACTGGAATATGTTGATAAGCATCATTTAAATTCAAAGTTACTAGAAAACTGAGAGGTGGAATGAGAGGTAATAAGAGTTGTAAGATAGAGCATTTTAATTTTGGGATTTGATATGAATGTTTAGAAAAGAAAGGTCTAGGACAGGTATGTGGATTTCTTCTTTTTCTTTCTTTGACACCAAAAGGATTCTTGAATAAAATCGTTTCCCTTTTAGGTCTGGGGATCAGGTTCTACAGTCTCCTAAGCCCAAGACAGTATAGCAATAACCCACGCCTGGGTGTGGGTAATGCTAAATTTACCCACGGTTGGCGTGGCTTGGTCCCGAGGGCGAAGCCCGAGGGAGTAAACAAAGCCAACCGTGGGTAAATTTAGCATTACCCACACCCAGAAGTGGGTTATTGCTATTACACCATGACATTATTTAAGAAAAGAAACTATTACTTTTCCTAAATAATGGCATAGTATAATGCCTGTTTACTGCCCTTCCGCAGATGTCTGGCATCCGCGGCAGTTCTGATGTACTGCTCGCCTGCGCAGTACATCAGAGCTGTGGGCAAAAGCAACGGAGAAAGCAAGATCTCCGTTGCTTTTTTTTTAGTGTTTTGCTATGTTAAATAAGTTTAACATAGCGAGACAGTTTTAAAATAAGCAACGGACATCTCCGTTGCTTATTTTAAAACTGTCTCGCTATGTTAAACTCATTTAACATAGCGAAACATAAAAAGCAACGGAGATCTTGCTTTCTCGTTGTTTAAAACACTGTCTCGCTATGTTAAATGGGTTTAACATAGAGACAGCTTTAAAATAAGCAACGGAGATCTCTGTTGCTTATTTTAAAGCTGTCTCGCTATGTTAAACCCATTTAACATAGCGAGACAGTGTTTTAAAAAAACGAGTTATACTAATGGTAAAAAGTCTGGGCGACATGACCTTTTTCCATTATTATAACTCGATTTACAACGGGCACGCTTGCCAATCAGCGTGCACGTTTTGGGGGGATCATGGTATAATATCAGATTTATTATAGGAAGAAGCAGTAAGGTTTGATTGGGTGGCTGGAGGAAGAGAAACCCACTGCCAGTTGTAGCCTGTTTGCATGATTCTCAGTACCCAAGAATCTGAACTTAGCTGGTGCCAAAGAAGAAAGTTACGGCCTAGACTCTGGGAAAGCTTTACAGGATTGCCAGGGTGGGAAGGGGGAAATGCTTGAGGTGGCAAGCAAGTCGGTCTGCATTCTTAGCATGTCTTTTCTTTTTTGGAAGTCTCTTCCTTCTCCTTTGAACCTTCCTGCCGCCACTTTTTAAAATGTTACTTGCCTGTCACCTTGCTGGGAAAGCTTATTCTGTATCCTGAAAGACTAGGCTGAACAGGAAGAAACGTTCCAGTAATATTTCAGAAAGAAGGGTTCAAAAATCTGGACAATTGCCTGAATAACTTTCCCCCTTTCAATAAACCTTTCAAGGACCTCAGCAGAAGCATGACCAAATAACACTTCTTTATCTAGGGAGCATTCGGAGTATCAGGTTTGACATCCTGAGGGAAATTCTGAGAATGTAACCAGGCAAATATTCTCATCATAGACCCTGTGGCAGCCACTGTGGATACAGTATTAGCAGTTGTCATAAGCACATTTTAAAGAATATTTGGTTATCTGAGACTCGCAAGGTACTGCAGAATTGAGAGATGTTGTAACTTCTGAAGGCAGATGAGCAAATCACTCATTTTGTCAAAAGAAGCCAGTGAAAATTTAGACATGTCAGCCTGACAATTCACTGTTCTGAAGACTATTCTGAAGACCAAGATGGAGAAAGTATAAATTTAAGGCTTTTCCCCATTCAGAAAGGATAGGACTAGCTGCCAAATAGAAGTTTGGCAGATGCTGACTTTGTCAGAGAAATTACTGCAGGATCTTTACCAAAAAAGAATTTGTGGGTCTGGGGCACCTTGTACAGTGTGTTAGACTTTTCTTGGAGATGGTGGCTGACTGTCATGCAAACTCCTGGCTGCCAAAGAAAAAAAAAACATCCTGTAAAGCTAACATTTTTTAAGAGATGAGAGAACCACTGTTGTTCAGGTTGACATCAGACTGAAACAATACTAATTTAAGTGGTCCTCCTTTACCTGAAAAGGGCAGCAACAACCACAAAGTATGTTCCTTACACCTATTTGTTAGTATATTCTCAAGAAGCAGCACTAGAAGGACCAAAAGAAAGTGTTTGACAAAGAAACAACTGATGGCCACATATGAGTCGTGTATCTGCAAATGAGGTGAAGAGGAAGCCTAAGAAAAAAACAAAGCCTCCTTGATAACTATTTTCTTCTCGTGGATCAGGGTGGTATTGATGGTGTTACTGGGACTAAGGTCCATTTCCTAGCTGGAAAAGGAGTTATAAAGGGAGATAGTGGGGCCATGAAGAATCAATGCTACCTCCTGACTAAAATCACTTTCTGAAATGTTTTCATAGCAAGGACCAAGCAGTCAATCCCCAGCAACTCACAGCATTGTCATGAAGAAGCAGCGCACTTTTCCTCACTAAAAATGAAATATATACACATATATATATATATATATATATATATATATATATATATATGCACACATATATATATATATATATATATATATATATATACACACACACATATATATATATATATATATATATATATATATATATATATATATATAAATGTTTACAAATGATTCCCTGGGGGAACCATGACTCCGAACGGAAATGTCTGAGGTAAACTAAATCTTTGGTGACAACTACTGAAATGGTCAGATGCAGCCTCAAACAATAGTTTCTCACAAAAGGAAAATAGCTCTCTTCAGAAAAAAGTGATGAATTGAAAGGTAATCCCCAGCTGAAGTGCCCAGCCTCTTAGAAGCTCTAACCAAAGTTTTTAACTTGAAGCCCACAGAGGAGCGCGTTGTTCAACAGTAAGATTGTTCTGAAGTGCTGGCATCCTAGCCATTAAATTTATTTGGTCTTCCTCATGTTATGCACTTGCTAGGATGTGTGGAAGATGCTCTAAAACTTTGGATGCTGGTCGGCTAGTACTCTCCTTGGCAGCACTTCCCATATAGCATGGGCTACAGCAACAGTGATCTAATTATGATCATTGTCCTGTACTTGGCAATAATAAGAGAGGCAAGAGTTCCAGAAATGGAAATCCCCAGTAATGGAAGAGAATGCACATTTGGCTTTGAGAGCATTCATGAAAGTGGGCAAAGGTTAACAGCATCAGTATCACGTCATACCTCAAGACATTTGGCACTGCATCATCTTATTCCCACAACCTGCATTGTTTTTGTTTTATCAAATGCATTAATTACATTATAATATACTTTAGTGAGTATTACTACTGGCTGTTTTTTGTAACTGTTGTAGATTTTTTTATGTTAATTGATGTTGGACCTGTGTTATCCTCGACAGACCATTTGTGTTCATTCACTGAAATCAAAATAAACTGTATGAAAGAGAACATTTTCGGATCAGCACTTAACATGATCTTTTAGTAAGTGAGCAGTATACTTGTTTTTGTATATGAGGCTGATCCACAGGGATCCACTTCACTTGCTACCTGTGAGCACTGCCTGGTCACGTGACAAAATCAGAACAGTGGGCAACTGAAGGCTGCAGAATCAAGCCTGTAGTTTGTTTAGCACAGTATTGGCTGAGTTTGGTCTGTTAAAACAGCTTATATGTTGGAGACAGTACAGTGTGAAAGAAAAGTTTCTTGTACATTGGAATGGGACCTCAATGTTGTGTTGTGTTCCTCTGGTAAAGAGCCAAGAAAGGTTTTTGGACTGAATGTTGTAAGTAATAAGTAGTTTGAAGGACATGCACATTGAGTTGGTAAATTTTGTTTTCCATGTTTGCAGTGAAGCAACTATGAATGACCATATCTGATGAGGTAGAGTGCTTTGTATAAGTAGTTGGAGACAGTAACATGTACAAGACAACAAATGTGTGAGATTCATTGAGGCAGAACGGAGCATCAACAGAAATGGAAGACAAGTGAGAAGAGAGTTTAGTGGTGTATGGAGTCTTGTATCAAGTAGAAAACTTGTTGGAAATCTGTGCAGAATTTGTCAGAGTGGGCTGCTTTTAAGAGAGAGAGATTCTCTTGGTATTGTGTCACGGAGGTGTCTGCCAGCAGCTAGGGCTAACTTTTGGAAGCCAAGGTCAATTTTGATTGAGGTTTTGACTTTATGTGTGTGTGTGTGTGTGGGGGGGGGGGGGGGGGGCAAATACTGTGAAGGATAGCGGTTTAGCAAAAAGAAGGCTGTCTTTGTGGAGGAGGCTTGTGTTTGTGGAATGTGATTATTTTAACATGACAGTAAAGCTTTACTTGTACCTGTGGATGTGATGCTAAAATAGTAACTGAGGAGACTGAATTTTAGGGAACTATCAAATTATCTTTCTAACTATTCTGAAGGTATTCTGGAAGGATAAAATAAAGGAGAAAATGTTGACATTCAGCAGCTTAGATGAAGCACCTGGGAGCAAATTACCTGAGGGAATGAATGAAAAGCAAGCCAATAACAAAGAGGAGTAAAATTGTCAGGTTAGATAAAGTAGATAACGGGAGAAGTAAAGCTGACTGGGAGGAAAAGATAACTTCAAAAGAAAAACAAATGTTTGGGTCTGCATTCTATCTAGGAACAAGATGGGTGGACAGACTGGAAAATTCTGTGTGAAAGTATGGATTTGAATGTCTCAAGGGCAAGCAGTGCTTGCAAGATAATGGTTGCTAATTATTGAGCACAAGTGAAGACTTGCTTTAATGTAGTAAACCTTTGTATTAAGCTCCACTTAAATTGTAAGTACCATTACAAGTATTTCTAACAGTTTATTTTAATAAGTGATGCCACAAATGATGCCCAGTGAGAATGAAAAGATAACCGGCTTCAATAAGTGGATAAATAGATGATATCATTCCAGGCTTATCCAGTATGTGTCAGCACGGGACAAGGTATTCAACAGTCTAGCTTGTTTCACTAAGGATGGCCTGCTCCTCTTGTTTCAAGGCTTGCATATATTAGCTAAAGCCTTTGCTGTCCCCAAGTGTCTTTTTTAAGCAGAGTCCAGTCGATGGACATTCCAACATAACTAACATATCAGTCCCGACCCCCCCCCCCCCCGCATTTGCAAAGCGTCCGTGTCTGTGTAGTTGTTGAGACCTGGTTTAAATGTAAAGACAGCATTCCCTCTGTACTGGGGTTTTGTGTTTTTTATGCTTTCAGACTCAATGGCAATTGTGGTGTAGTCACCATATTTGTCAAGGAACAGATTACCTCTAGGCACCCATGAACTGCATTTCTTTATCGAAGATCACACTAGATAGGATTAATTATCAGGTAGTAGCTTGTTACAGAGTATTTTCTTTATTTCTTGATGAACACAAGATTCCTCGGTGTTCTACTTTGCCCATTGGCAAAAATTCTATTATTTTAGGTGACTTTTTGTATACAGTTGAATACACTGGAATACCTATATCGCCAATGTAGGATCCTAGCCTTATTAAACAGAAGTTCTTATAAACCTGCTTTAGGATGTAACATTCTTAACCTTATTCTGTTCTTGAACTGCCTCTTTAACTACTGCTCTGATATCTCATTCCCCAGTGGAGCAAGACCACGAACTTGTGATCTTTGCCTTTAAACTCCCAAAAACCTCTGCAGCAAACCCTGCCAAATTTAAGGATTGCATATGTGCCAACCTCACCCTATTCTAACAAAATATCAAAACTAATTTGTGACTGCACTACCACTGACCTTGATACAGTAGAAGCAAAGAATTCTTCAGCCAGTTAGAAAAATGTATAGAGCTAACAGTCTGTCAAAACCAAGCATCATGTGAAATTCAAACCTCCCTGACGGGTCCATTGTCATAAGTAAACTATTCAACAAATGAAAAATCTCATAAAATTATTTGGTAGATCCAAAAAACCCTCTTTTTGAGGATATTAAATGCATTTTACAAAAAAATGAAGGACACATCAGAGCCTCTGAAGGAGCTCATGAGTTTAGACTGGCGTATGAAGCCAGAATTAATTATAAATCCTTCTTTAGCTACATTAGTTTCAGTACTCTACATTTCTCTGAACCTCTTCGTAGTGATTCCCCCTTTTCTGAACCAATAGACATTGCAAGTAAACTTGGAAAAATGTTAGATAGTTTTACTCCAAAACGTCTGAAGATAGTTTACTGAAAGACCTGACCTCGGCCAAAAAAATATTTCCTACACAACATGGCCTTGCAGACACAACTATTTAAACTAAGTTATCTGCTAGTTTTGTCCGTGATGAGTGGTGATGCTTTCTAATAGCAGAGGCCTTACGACTGACCCAGGTAATTACAGGCATATCAGCCTTAGAAGCCGCATTTGCAAAACCATGGAATGTATGTAACTTGAGTTCATAAAATGTGATCTCTAGTAACTAATTAGACCTGATCCCTAACAGTCTGGCTTGGTGAAAGAGTAACTAATTAGACCTGATCCCTAACAGTCTGGCTTGGTGAAAGGTAGTTCCTATCTAATGAATCTGGTAAACTTCTTCAAAAGGGTCATGGGGCAGAAAATGGTGACCATGCAGTACAGATGGCATATCTTGATCTGGCCAAGGTCTTCAGAATTCTCCATGCTGGCATCACACAGAAGCTTAGTGCTTTAGAAATTGATCTATATGTCATTAAAATGGATAGCAGACTGGCTGAAAGACAGAACCTACACAGTCGCCTCATCCCACAATAACTGAGTGAGTGCCCTGCAGTGTCCCTCAGGACTCAGTGCTGGAGCCTCTCCTTTTTAGCATTTACTTCTCAGATGTCCAGGTAGAGAGCCAAGAGTTCTGGTTAACTGTGTTTGTATACAGCTACAGACTGGAGGTAAGTCATCCTCTAACACCCAAGCCCTTCAGAATGAAGTTTACATAGCAAACTCTTGTACTAAATTGGACTCCAATTAAAATGCTAGAAACTATAGTATCATCACTTTTGGTGCACAACTCCTAATTCATCAGTTACATTACAGTAACCATGACACAGTGGCAAGCCATTTTGCAGTTGAGCCATGACGAAGAACAAATTATTTTCCCAGGGATAAATTTCAGAGGAGGATATTCCAGGGTGATTGTTTTAACACCACTGTTGCACTGTCTTTCCCTTAACCCATTAAGCTGTTTGCTTAACAGACTTCCTGGAAAATAATCATGTTTTTAAAGACTTCTCATCTCCTTTTTGTGTATGATTTAAAATTGTGTAGGTAATCTGATAATGAGTTGAAAGCATTAAGTAGATGCTATAAAAATGACATCTGGTCTCCCTAACGTGAAAAAGTAACATTTAAAAAGGAAAGCTGCATCACTAGAAAGTATCAGCCTGGGACAGGAATGTATATAAACGATTCTGGGCAGGAGGGAGTGTGTAGATATTTTGGGAATAGATAAAGGGTTAGCCATAAAACATGAACAAATCAGAATAAAGCCCAGTACGGAACATTTCAGAAGACGAAAACTAATACTGAAAACTGCTGTGATGGCTAGGAATAAAGTTCAAACTGTACAGTAATTTGCTCTTCTTGTTCTAACTTAATGCTTTGGGTGATTGGCCTGATTGGATCAGTTGGACATGAAAGCAAGAAAAATGCATTACCCTTATCAAATGATATACAAAAGTCAGTGTATACCAAGATTATGTATTCTTTGCCGTGAAGGTGGTGTGGGCCTTCTCGAAATTGACCACATGTAGAGATCTGCAATCTTGAGACTGCTTACATATGTACTGACCTCATCAGATCCAAATATAATGAAAGTTTTAACACATGATGAGAAGATGTTTAAAAGCGCATCTTTTTGTTTAGTTTAGCAGAAGCATTTTGGAATAAAGCAGGAATGGAAAACCAACCAAAAGTAGACAAAAATTGGACAGCAACTGAATGTGCCAAAAAATGAAATAATATAATATAAGGAAAAGGATCAGATGAGAAGGAAAAAAATGGAAGATCTACAAGTATAGCGGCAAGTACAGGAATCTCCTGAAACAACATCACGTTGATCAAGATTTAACACAGGAAGGATTAAGGAGAGGTGAATTAAAACCATAAGATGAGAGGCTAATAATGGCAGCCGCTGGCCAAGGATAGTAGACTACATCCACATTGGTATACAAAGTCTGTTGAAAAGTGCGAAGAACTATACAAATGTATAGAACAGAACTGGAAACAGTTGCACATCTTATTGCTGGATGTGATAAAATCATGACAGAGAGGGCCTGTATAGTGAAAGTCACAATAATATGACAAGACTGCTGCATTAGGGATTATAGAAGTGACAGAGAACCATTGGAAATGTGAACCACAAAGCATTACGGAGAATTTTGAAGTGTATATAACATGGGATCACCCATTATCAGCAGTTCAAAACAATAGGTGGAAGAAAACCAGATAGTGTGTGTGTGTATATATTACTTATAACAGTAGTGTTGATCATTGAAATGGTTACACTCAGTGATTGCAGTGTCTTACAAAGTGAAAGAGACGCGCACAAAGTCATAAAATACCTGAATTTGTGAGTAAAAAGAAGAGCAATGTGGAAGAAAGATAGCTAGACATAGGAGTAACAGGTAAAACAGAATTTACAATCATACTTAAATATACTACCAATAAAGCCCATATGAATTGCAGGAGGACTAGAGCACCCCTGGCTAACAAAGATTTGAAACAGTAGTTTCATGAACCCTAATTGTACTCTGAATTAGGAATGTGATCCATTCCCATCATGGTATTAGAAATCCAAAATACTTGGAGAAATTAAGCCCCTTCCTTTATCATACTGTATAGACAATACTTCAACAAAATGAAAATGTGGTTATCATACTGTATAGACAATACTACAACAAAATGAAAATGTGGTTAGGGACCATGGAACTTAGATTGATAACTCCGTATCTTTTGACATTATGTAGCAGTGATTGTCAGGAAAGCCTTTTATTTAAAACAGCTAATTGCCGTAGTATATCATCAGGTCTAAAGAGGTAGTCATTTCCTTGTACTTAGCAGTGGTCAAAGCACTTATAAGGTACAATGCCCTGTTTGGGATATAGTTCACGAAACATGTCAAACAATTAGAAAGCCTCAAAAATTTCCTAAACAGAAAGATCACAGGTCTAAAGTCCCTGGGTTACCAAGAGAGGCTGTAAGGTCTATCCCTTTATTCAAAGGGAGGGGGATTCATAACATTTACTAAGAAGAGTACAGCTTGTGGTAACCTTTCAGAATTCGGAGACCATCCTAACATAGTGCTTTAGCATGAAGATGTGCAGCACCTTGTTGGACTTTCTCTGAGGCTGTGCTACATACAAATGATGCAGTCCGGGGAGAAGCATATACTAATTAGCCATGTGTTGTCTCACCTGAAGCTGCCTCCAGGAAGATGTGTATGCGTAGATTAACATGGCCATCTTTACCACGTTGCAGTAATGAACATGATCAAAAGGCTGTGTGCAGCCATCACAAGAGAGGTAGGCTCTGGTGATTTTAGTGGTGAGGTTGGGTCAGGAGGTGTAACTGTAAGCAAGGGTCTGTGTGCACGCACGCATGCTTGTGTCTGCCTGGGACGTTTCATGAGGGGGTGAGGTGTGTGTGTGGGTTGGGGTGGCTGTCATACCACCACACATGCCTACACGACTGAGCATAATCTACAACATCAGGTGTGGGGAACCAAAGCTACTAGGTATAACAAACTTACAGGGATAGGAGGCTACTGTCAACCAAGGATTACGACATAAGATGTATACCACAATGACTGTACAAAACAGTGTTGCGAGCAGTACTGCTCTATGGTGCAGAACTCTAGGCAGTGAATGCAGAGCAGTTTTGAATCCAGAGGTAATGGAGGTGAAGGGCTTGAGAAGAATAGTAGGATGCACACCATGGGGAAATGAAAAAAATGAGGACATCAGAGCAGAATGTTAAAGACAACAGATTGTGGTGGTTCAGGCACATGGGCCAGAAAGCAGAAGACAATCTGGTGAAGAAGATTTGGGACAGACAGGAAGAAGGCGAAAGGAAATGAAGGCATCCAGAAAGGAGATGGATGGGTTGTGTGAGAGAAAACCTGAGACAGTCCAGCATGATTGTTAAAGAAAGTAGGAGAGTGGCATTAAATGTAGGAGAGTGGCATTAAATGTATAGGGATGGTGACAGTTGATGCAACACCCTGCTGCCTGTAAGAAGTTGGGGAAAAGGGGGGGGGGTGTTGATGATAATATGCCATAATGGCACTTAAGTCAATATGGGTATCAGGTGGTGGGGGAACACTAGATACCAGGGATTGTTATTCTTGTGCCCCAGCGGCTCTTAAAACCAGTACGGGATCATGGGATGGGGAGGAACACTAGACTGTAGGTATAGGATGTGTAACATTGGTCTGCAAACAGAGGCAGCACTGGGGATGTGCACATAACTCGGGGACAGGTTGTTAGAGACCAGGTTGTCCTTTACCTACTGTGTGTCTGCAAATCCAGTATTCCCACCAGTACTAGAACCAGAGAACTAAATCTTCACCAGTGGATAAATAAAACACATAGAGGACTGGTTTATTACCCAGCATCTCCCAAAACTGTGAAATAGGTTCTCCTGCATGTTAAGCAGTGTGACTCACTGTCTTTCTTTAAACATAACCTAGATGAGTGGATGGGTGGCTACAAATTTATTCTGGGATTGAATGGTGTTATCTTACTGGAGAAAGAAGGTGTGGCATGAGAGAGAGTACTGGCAAGATGTGAATGGTCATAAATCTGTGTGTCCAGACGAAAAATTGAGTGGCCCAGTTGTAATAATGCTTTACTTTTGCTACCTGTGTAGCATGGTGAGTAAGTACAATAATATATTTTTAAAATACGAATTTCTATAGATTGTTAAATTCTATTACTATAGAACTGATGTTTTAAGTATGCGAGTGGAAGAGGTCCTTGTGAATTATTTTAGTAAGTATGTCATGTAATTTAACTTAAATGTTTTTCACTACAATTGTTTGCTGGTATGTACGCAGTCCATCCATCCATCCATGCTTTGAAGTTGTGTCTGACTGGTATAGTGATTCCATAAACACTGACCACAGAGTTTACTAGGCAAATAGGAGAACAGAAGCAGTTGCAGGCCTTTCTTCTGTATCACTCTGCCACACAAATACAGACATACATAACCAGTATGGACAATTTAGAGTTGCCAGTCCATCTGCTGCATGTGTTTAACATGGGAGGAAACTGGAGAACCTGGATAAAACCCATGGAAGCACAAGGAGGACATACAGACTCTTCACAAAAGTCACCACAGCTGAGAACCGATATAGAGATCTTCCTTCTGTGAGGCGACGGTATACTCTCTGCACAGGTGTGCTGTCCGTGTATGATACAGGTTTTTGAAAAGTAGAATATCTGCATGAGTAGATAATGATCATGGAATAAAGCAAGACAATTTTATTTTGACTTTTTATTGTGTCATCTTGAGTAAGATGTACCTTTATTAGTTGATGGAGTACAAGTTTGCTTTCAATTTTTTTAAAACTTAGCATAGGTAGATGTATGTAGTATGTAAGCAAAGTTTAATGGGTCCATTTGAATAATGTTAATTGCTCTTGCTGTTTGCATTCCTTATAAAAAAATTAGGTACATTTTACTTGTAAATAGTTAAGCTACCTATTGAAATGTCAGCACTTGTTAATGCCAAGTATCAGCACACCAAAAAAAAATGAAAACACAGGAGAAAAGTGAATATCAAACATTGTTCTTCTCCTTTAAACTTGTTTTTTTTATGGAGGGGAGGAGAGGAGAAGGTCCCTACCCCAGCCCACACCTGTTGAGCTTTATATAAAATGACTCTGAGATCGCCATACCTTTGAGAAAAGTGAATATTCCGAGAAATGGCCATCTCAGATTTAGTATATGCAGGTCTGCTTTTTCCTGCCATTCAGTCTTCATATTTTGGGACTAACTGAAGGGGGTCCTGACATTTCAAATGGTTTAAAAAAGTTACTTTAGGTACTGAAGCTTAGGTAGTTGGTTACCTAACGTTTGAGTAACACTCTTAAGTGCCCACGGACTCCTTGTTGGTCCAGTAACAGTTGCACAGAATGCGGAGGAATCTTGGGTTCAGTTCCCAGATAAAAGTCAGAATTTTCTTTTCTTTTCCTTTTTTTTGAGTTGTTAGCACAATACTAAGTTCACGGTTTGGACTGCATTGGATGCTTGTGAGTTTAAAAGCACCTCTGTGGTGGTTTCCTAGCTGAAAGGAAAAACTGCTCCTGGGAGAAAAGCAGTGCAACTGTTCAGAAACTCCTTATTGGTCCAGTGGCAGTGAGAGCCACACAAAACACTATTGCTCTTACTAGGGAAGTGTAATCTATCCTACTGAACTTTGTACTACTATAAACCGCACTGCGACAACTAGTCTAGAAAATGGATGGACAGATGTTGGTAAGAAATGTAAATAATGGAAGAACACTTTCCAAGGACATATGGCATTGCATTGAATACCAGGTCATTATGAAGATGATGTGAAGTGATGCAGCCTATCCTACCCAGTACACAAAACTGAAAAAAGGATGGCAGAACTGAAAAAAATGTTCTCTCAGGTAAAACATAATATTCAACATACACAGATGCTTCAGTCACTCAAACAGAAACAAAAGAAGAAAGATGCAGTAAACCTCAAGCACCTACACTACAGAGAAAGCAAAAAAAACTTGAAGAATGATTTCAGAGTTTATTATCAGTTGGGGAAAGGTGCACGGCAGGCACACTCCTGTCTGTCACAGCACATGCTATAGGTGTCTCATATGCATCTTTACAGTCCTTAGGCCCATTAACTCAGCTTTATATACCTTGGACACCTCCAGTCCTTTCATTGTCACTGAAATACATTTCCATTCTTTCAAATACCATGAATGTAGCAAACCTTCCATTGTCATGGCCCATACTTAAAATACATGCATCACTTCATTCATTTGATGAATTTGTTGCTATTCCTTCATTAATTTTCAGAGAATTACAGTGATTTACATTTCTTTGATGCTTGTTATAGGTTAATAGCTAAGTACTAGGCTAGCTGCCCTTGTGGGCCATTTTAAGCCTATCCAGTTTCCCTTTTAATGTTTGAATTAACCTATACCATTTGGTGTAGATTGGACTTACCCATTCCAACGCTGAGTTATATTATTATGCCTAGAGACAATAGATAAGTTGCAGGGAACCATTTGTTATATGAAGCATTTAGGAGCTGCCTCAGTACAGGGTGCAGGCGTGGGGTAAATTTTCTAATACTCATACATAGATCCAAGATGTGCTTGAATATGGACAAGGATGAGCTTTGTTTTACATGGATGGGGAGTCTGTTCCTGTGTAATGGTATCCTCTGTAAGATAAACCTGTCCGTCCAAATTGTTCTGTTGATGTTGCAGAAGAGGGTTAAATCCATAGACTGAGAATTTCTGATGCCATTTGGCATGCTGATGTGTAGTAGGTCCACCAGTATTGGATCAGAAGAAGCCTTGTGTGCCAGACACAGGTCACCTCTTTACAGTCTGTAGGATTCTGAGAACAGTGACAAGGCTTTGAAGTCAGTCCATGTAGGGCATGTTGTTTTGGCCTTGCATCCTTTTAGTTGGGTATTTCTATGAGCTTTCCAGTTGCTGCATGTGTCAGGACAGATACATGCCATAGGAGGCATTTATACTCAGTAATTGGCCTGATGAGGGCTGAGTAAAGGGGGATAGTGACATCTCTACATCTAGATACAGTCACTTTGCTTGTAATCTGTGCAATACAGAAGGTCTTTCCTACGACGCTGGACATGTTGTTTGACCACTAGGCCACAGGTCCCAAATCCCAAACAACTGGGTCAACTCTTAGGAGTGTATTGTCAGTTTGGCAGTTCCAAAGGATAGATAACTTCCTAGAGGATACAAAAATGTATATTTTGATATTTAGTTTCAGTCCATGATTTTGCTAGTAGTACTTTATTTGGGGCAAACATTCCTTTTTTGTCTTTATTTTGTTGACCGCACACTTTAGCCATTACTGCTGCAGTTCAGCTGCTTCAGCTGCAAAGTGACACAACATATAACAGTGACCAGTGTTTGAAGAAGCAGTATGGAAAAATGTCCTAAGCTTTTTTCAACTCATGGTATAATGTCTGGTGTCATTATCAAAGCCTCCATGAAGTCTGTGCTTCCTGCAAGTATTTTAGCAGGTGCTTCTATCAGCCCTCTACATCTGTTCCAAGGTTGAACAGTGCACAGCACAAGTATTGCTTCATTATCCTGTCAGCAACAGGTTTATCCTCAAGCTAATCCTGATTACATCTGTTTGTGTGTGGTTTATTATTCTGCTAGCCACCCTGTTTGATAGACTCCAGCTGCTCTTTTAATTTCTTGAAACTAAGCGTCTCTTGCATAGTTAAGGCATTTAGTCGTTAATCCATCCAGTCAGACCGGTCGTTCATTATCTGCCACTGTCGGCTGCTGTCCTCTGTTTTACTATGTTTTACTTTTTGCATTTTAATTTACCCTTTATTTACACAACCTTGCACCTCTCACTGTAATTTAATTAATATTTTTTCCTTAGGTGCTTGTTGAACAAGTGGAAGCCATCCATTTGCTCACTTTCCTTCCCAAGTTGCCATACTCTTAAGACGCATGGTGACAGGTTTCACAAATCCTGTTTCTTGACATCTTTGAATTGCTATTTTTCAGTTCTCTTGCAGTTTTAATGCTGTTCTTTCTCCAGTTATTTCTGTTCCTACTTTATTTTAATAAGTGCAGCTTTTATTTCATTTATACATGCGTGCACATATTGCCACTAATTAATATGTACTGATTATATTCTTCTTGATGCTGTATTTCATTTTTATTTACTTGTTAACAAAGAACTATCTATGGATGACACCTCTTTTTAGGGGAGCTGTTAGAGCACTGGAATGGTTAAGTGATTTCCTCAGCTGCACACAGAAGGAACCACACTCTAGGCTAAAGAATGAAGTACATTAGAGCCTTTTACCCATAAACTGCTTAACCCTTTGTACTGAACTGATGTGAAAGCATAACAAATTACACATGGTGTTATCTTTTTTTAAAACTAATGCCATTTCACTTACAAATCACTTCAACTATTTTCAAAGGTAAACAGTGAAACTGCTAAATATTTCATTAAGAGTTTGTACTTGCATCCCTGATTCTCGGTCTTAAATGGATGAAGCCCTGAGTGTAACTCATATGACCTGAGTTTGAGTGCCAAGTTGAAATGTTTGAGTGGAAGAATCATTTCAACCATTTCTGGGAGAATGGAATGGTGTTTCTTGGTCTGTTTATGCTCCAGTACAAGTGGAGGTCTGCATGAAAGCTGCTGACCAGGGGATGAATGCTTAGAATCCCAAGTAGGTCACTGTGGCCCTCAAGGGGAATACTTATCAGGGAAGGGGTCAGAGCGTGGTTAGGGCAAAGGAAGAATATCTTCTTTACCTCAACAGAATGATGCAAGCCACTGGTTGGATGGAGTGCCTGCCTGCCAAGTCTTGAAGGAAAGGTTCCCCTTCAGAGTCTTAGTCTAGGGAATGTGTCAGACTAACACAGTAGGTAGGAAAGGGTACCCTTGGTCACAGCTGAATTAGAAAACCAGGTCTCCTTTGGGCCCTAATCTGGGGATGGATACTACAGACACATCTACTGTGGTGGGAGGATGCACACCTCTGCAGATGTATGCTAAAGTAGGTGCGGAGGCACCAAAGCACCCTTCTGGCTGCCTGACTCATGTACACCTCTGGGAAGGTCTTGCTTAGAGCCTAGATGAAGTTCCTGAATAAGGAAGTGAATGTACATGTCTGATTGGAGGGAGGTATTAGGCTAACAGGCATGGGAGGCTGTAGAAAACAATTGTGCCTACATCAGATGTCTTTACCAGTTAAAGAATGCAAAATTAAAGAAGACCTTGTAAATGCTGTGAAACCTGAACTACTGCCCAGTGTAAGCAAACTATATGAATAACAATTCCCTGCATTTAACAGTAAATTCTTTGGGACTTTACATGGATACAAATAAGTGAAAGGGCAACATAATCCAGGCTTGCCTTGTAGTGAAATAATGAACAAGCAGAAGGATGCCAGTGCTTACTATAAAACATAGCTATTGTCTGCACTACATTATCAAAGCCATCTTCCAGGTTAATGACAGTTTCCATTCCATATGTCGTTGTCATGACTTTTGCTAAAACCACAAAACCACTACAGGTGTCAACTCAGCTAAAGGTGAAAGTATGTGTGTTCTAAAAAAAATGGGGCTGTAAACAACAGAAAACATGAGTATGGTGGACCCTCACTATCTTTATTGCAAGTAGTACAAGTAGGTTACTTCCTTCAAACACTTAAGACGGTATTATAAAATGCAAAGAATACCTGCATTTTAAAACGAAGCACGTGTAAAATCTTCTACAGCCTACATATACATGTGAATACAACAAATACAATGCCTTTACTTGTCTTTTTGCACATAATTAGTCATGGACATTCAGCTTATGCAAACTCTTTCTGCTTTGTGTTCATTTTTCCTTCAACACTTTGACTAAAATTAAAATGGTCACTTGGAAGCCCGTGCTGTTTCTAAATACATCTGTAATGTGACGTGCCTACTACCGCAGTGCTTGTACAAAGAATTTAAACCTGATTGCTGGGTGCAAAAGTTTGTAGCTTGCAATAAATTTAAGACTAGTGAAAATATTATGTCCATATATGTGCAAATGGTAAAAAAATATTTGTAGTGCAGACAAGTCAATGCACTTATAGGTTCATAGGTAGATACTAGGCTATCAGCCAAAGGGCCTACGTAAGCCTAGCCAGCAAGGTTCCATAGCTTACGCCACCCAAGAAAGTTATTTTCCTGTGCCACTGTCGAGCAGAGACACAGAAGTGATCCCCGGGGTGTATTTCCTATTTCCCATCCACTCATCAAGATTTTTCTTGAAGAGTGCTAATGAAGAACTTTGCTTGACATAGATGGGTAGCTTGTTCCAGAGTATAGGAAGTCTCTGGGACGAATCTATCCCTCCAGCGTGTCCTGTTTATTGTGGTGACAAGGTTTAGGTCCCTAGAGTGTGTAGTTCGGAGAGATTGGGATTTCTTTAGGTGTAGCATGTCCAGCAGCTCTGGGTTTGACATAGCTTTATATGTTAGGCAGAGATCACCTCGGAGTAGGCGATATGCTACGGAGTAAAGCTGGAGTTTTTTGAGGCGGTCATTGTAGGGCACTTGTTTGAGGCCAGTAATCCTCTTTGTGAGGTACTTCTGTGGCCTTTCCAGCTGCTGCAGATGTCTTGTAAGGTACATTCCAAAAAGGGCATTGTACTCTATAATGGGTCTAATGAATGACAAGTAGAGGAGAACAATGACCTCTTTTTTCCCGGATGAGAACCCATTTATGATGAGGTGTGTCACGTAGAAGGACTTCCTGACTACTGTGGCGATGTGATTATCAAAGGAGAGACTACTGTCCACCTTGGTCCCAAGGTCTCTTATTTATTTATTTACATTTGTTGACTGGGAGTGTTCGACTGGACATAGATCCATTTTCAGCGGAGGCCCAAGGAGAAAAGCTCCACAGTTAAAATAAACAGACAGTAGTTACATTGGATTACATAGCGATTAACAATTTAACATAGCAATTAATTACAAACATATTTACAGATGAAGAACGTAGTACATCAGTAGACAACTAGAATCTTTATCTGCGAAGTACATAACGGACATTAACAAATGTTACAATAAGAAGTTCCTGCTGTATAAAAAGTACTAGGCTTATGAGCATCTGCGCTTGCTATAATCAAGGTAGTTAGTGGGGTGGAAGGAAAGGTAGTGGTTGGATGGGGTGGGTGATATTAGAGTGGGAGTTGCAAGGGCATAGCCAGCATGTTTTTAGGTGCACTTTTAGTAAAGTTTTGAAGTGGGTGCATGATGGTACGGAGGTAATTGTGGGTGGGAGGGAGTTCCATAATTTGGCTGCAGCGCAAGAGAATAGTGCTTCACCAGCAGAGTTATTGGCTTTAGTGATCTGCAAGTGGTTTTTGTTGCTAGATCTTAGCACGCACTCGATGTTAGTAGATTGCTGCCTATGTGGTAGTTCATGGGTACAGAGTTTTTACCAAAGGGGATGACACTGCACTTTTTGCCATTGAGCTTGAGGCCATGGCTCTGACACCAGGCATCTGTCTTAGTGAGGCCCTTCTGTAGGATGTCCACATCATTTGGGGACTTGGCTATGGCTCCTAGTTTGCAGTCATCTGTGAACGTCGTTAGCCAGAGGCCTTATGTGTTAGCCTGTACTTCAGAGAAGTAGATACCAAACAAGAGAGGTCCCAGGATGGAATCCTGTGGTACTCCACTTGTCACTGCTTTGAGGTCAGATTTGGAGTCTGTAACTTTTACAGTGAGGGTTCTGTCAGTGAGCCAGTTGGCACCCCATCTTGAGACGTAGGGATTTATACCTAGTTTAGTGAGTTTAGCTATAATTCCAGAATGGGGAATGGTGTTGAAAGCCTTGGCGAGGTCAAGATAGGCTGTGTGAACCACCTTACCCTCATCCACGGCTTTGATGGCTGCCTCAATGAAGTTGATCAGGTTCAGGAGGCATGATCTGCCTTTCACAAACCCGATCTACGTTTATAAGTCACATTTCAGCTTGCAAGCTGTCAACAAAACTATGCATTATGGGGTTGACCAGAAAAATGTATAATCAAAAAAGAAATTAGTCATACTTGTGTGGTGTACTCGAGCTGTGCTCCAGAAACCAACCTAAAATGCATTTTTACTGTACTAAGTAGGTAAAGAATAAATCCCTGCATCTTTCCCACTAGCAATTTGTCCATTATACCCTATTTAAATGTACTGACTCCACATTCACACAACAAGACTACCTGCATCAAATATCTGTTGTGCTCCCCTATTTACAAAATCCTTAACCCATAGCCAGACTCTGTGCTTCATCAGGTTGACATTCAAGTAATGGTTGGTAAATGCCTTGGCTCCTTGTTCTCAGCATTTGATGGAAACTCTGGGACAACTTCCATCCAGTAACACAAAAGACAAATATGAATTAAAGTACTTGTTGCCACCCACCTTTGGAAGAAGTTGCATATGCAGCTGTGACATCACTTAAGCTGTCACAGTTCACATATGCAGCTGTGCATCACTTAAGCTGTCACAGTTCCCATCTAAATACTCTTTCAAGTTGCAGTATTCTGTATAATACCTAGAACTCTAATGTAACTGGAATATCTCCTGATGTTTTAAATCTAGTTTTGAAAGTACAGTGGCGCAGCGGATAGTGTTGTCATCTCACAGCAAGAGGCTCCCTGGTTTGATTCTTAGGTGGGATGTCTTTTTTGTGGAGTCTGCATGCCCGCCCTGTGTTTGTGTGGGTTTCCTCTGGGTTCTGCGGTTTCCTCCCACATTCCCAAAGACATGCAATAAGTGGATTGGATGCTCTAAATTGGCCATAGATGTGAGTGTGTATGTGAGTGTGTGATATGGAACAACTACCTCGGCAGGACTAGCCATCCAGGGGTGTAAACCTTGGCTACAGATGATTTTCACTGTTGAAGTGACACCCTGACCCCATGTGATAAAATGGGAAAAAGGGTTGGTGGATGGATGGATGGATTACGTTTTCTTCCTTAGTATTTGTAACTCAAAACTACTGCATTTTTCCAGTGATGACACTTTTGTCTTTTCCAGTTCTGTTTGTATTTAGTTTGTCTTATGTTTATATTTAAGGCATATATGCACTGTCAATTTTCCTTGTTACCCAGGAGACTGTGTTTTTACTTTATTTATGTGTGGAGTCTGCATGTCCTCCCTGCGGTTGGGTAGCGTTCAAAAGACATGCGTGCGTAAATGGGCGTGCCTTCGTTGATGGTTGAGTGTTGAGAGGCACCTCGGCGTTTCGTAAAAATCTACTGCCAATCATTAGCGGACCGGAGCTCCGCTGTGGCGACCCCTTACCAGGAAAAGCCGAAAGACAAACAACAACAACAACATTGTGACATCAAACCATTCACTAGTTTGATAATCAAACTAATCATCTTATGTTTTTTTTTTTTTGTTATTGTTACCTGCTTTTTACCAAAATATATAGAAGAAGTGCAGATGCAGTTCCAAGTACACCAGAACACTCCTAAATTAAATTTAAAAACACAGCACACAAACCAAATGACAGATTTCAATGAAAACATTAAAAACAATTACTGAAGGTGTTGTTTGACTTCATTAGCAATGCAAAAATGCCTTTTATGAAATAGTGTCAACAGCAAAGCAATCTACTTCCAAAACAAGATACTTCTTGAGATAATTAACTAGTTTACTAGTATGCTTATGGGTTTAAAACTTGTTCCTTGTTGTTTTATAGAGGTGAATTGATTTATTCCAGCAGAGCCACCCTGTCATGTGTAAACTCTATTGAGGATAAAAAAAAATCAGAACTGACATTTTCAGGTGTTGACACATGAAAATATAAAGATGCCTGCTTGTAAAATTTAGATAAGGTCTAGTAGTTAACTTGCATCTTATAAGTACATAAACAATGCAATCTGTGTGGTAGAGGCAGTATAATTTTACTTGTTATGATTTGAGGTATTCCTGGTCTTCTGCACACAGTGGTGAGAGGAAAATATAACTGCTGTATTCATTACTATAAATGCAAAGACCTTTAATCAGACAGTAGGTGTGGATATTTGTCCTGCTTGCTGTCATTAAAATTTGTACTCCATATTCATATAATAAAAAAAAAAACACAATATAAAAGTCATATATGAAGGGTCCAGGTCCAGCATGAATGGCATAGTACCTGAAGATACATGCAAAACAAATGTGAAATAAAAGTTGTCTTGCTCACGGGTGGATGAGCTCCAACAGTCCAGTTGGCTTTTCATCACACAGTACACCAGTCCTGACTGGCCACTTTATATGAGTGAGAAAAACTAGACAAATGTAAAAGCTTTGCCATGTTGGAGATGTTAATACAGGTATGCAGAAAATAAAGTACTGTGCTCCTCTGTGTTAGGAATGCAGTTTGATAGTTTACTTAGACTGACGAGCTATAATGATATTTAGTGCAGGGCTGAATGGTGACTCAGCCTCATGTACACAGACAACCCTCTCCTCCTCCCACATAACACAAATACTTGCGAGAGATGCAGCTATTTAGCCAAACTGGAGGCTGAGCTCTCTCAACTCAGGACTGGCAAGACCAGACAGGAGGAGAAGGCAACTACACACACCACAAAACCAGCCTCACATAATGCTACCACACCACTGAATCAAACACATAAACACACAAAGACATACTCGGAGGCTCTGAGTAAAAATTTACCTAAACAGCAGAGGCCTCCAAAGCAGACACCCAAACAACTGCTACCTCAAGACACCCCACAAGCAACACATAAACCACAAAAGCAGTGTGCAAAGCAGTCACAGCCCTTAAGGCCAAATACAACACCAAACATACTTGTCATAGGTGACTCCATAGACAGACACACTGACGTCCCACTCACCAGGCTGAACAAGGAGAGGGTCACAGTAAGCTGCCTATCGGGCGCTACAATCCGCCACATAACACAAGCACTCGGGTCACTCCACGGCAAGTACAAATATGACACAGTCATTGTCCATGCTGGTGTGAACGACCTGAGACGTACCTCCCTGGACTACATGAAAAGAGACATAGAGGAGCTCTCTGATTATGTAGCCCAGGCAGGTATGACCCTGGCCCTGAGCAGTATCCTTCCTTCACCAAGAATGATGCCACAATATAGAGACAAGATGATCAGCTTTAACAATTGGCTTAATGTCTGGTGTCATTCAAAGGGGATCCAGTGTCTGTCTGCCTGGGATGACATGCTTGACAAGCCACGCTGCTTCGCAAGGGACGGCTTGCACCTGTCACCCCTGGGATTCCGGATATTGGCTAAGGCTCTTGCCACCGCCATAGTGCCTTTTTAGGCAAGGCTCAAATTCTAAACCTACCACCCTAGAAAACAAAAATGGGAAGAAACTGAGGGTAATGCTGCTCAATGCCAGAAGTCTAAATCTCAAAATACACGCACTCGAGGCCCTTCTCAGTATGGAGAACATCGATGTCTGTGCTGTAACTGAAACCTGGTTCAAGGCTCCTGAGAGCATCCCGGAACTATTAGGTTTTACCTCATATCATGCGTTCCGGCCCCAAAACCCGGACCACACCACAAAAGGAGGGGGTGTATCCATATTCATAAAGGATACCCACACCTCCAGGTTGGTGGCAACGCACAAGCTCGAAACCATCCAGGTGCAACTAACCATAGGCAAAACTGCTCTACAAATTGTAGCATGCTACAGGCCACCCTCTCAAACTCAGGAACCCCACACAGCCTTCCTGAAGACACTGGAGGGTATAAATGTATCACCAAACACCATCATATTGGGTGACTTCAACTACCCGAATATAGACTGGGAACATTACTCAAGCCCTAACTTTCTAGCCCAACGGTTCCTGGAGTTCATAAATTCAAATGCCATGGAACAGCTAGTCACTGTTCCCACGAGAGGAGAAAATATACTAGATCTCATTATCACAAACATGGGGACAAAATGCTCCACACCGAAGTATATCCTCATTGGTGAGATCTGATCATAAACTAATCTCACAGGAAATCCACATCCCGCCCCACCCCAAACAAAAGACCACAGTGAAGAACTTCTCTAAAGCAAACTTCACACTACTCAAGACTGGTGTGGTATCCTTCAAGGCCCCTGAGCCAGTGGACACCACAACCCAAGCTGCGGAAGCCCTTACAAATGCCTTCTATGAACACCTCCAGGACTGCATGGATCAGGCAATCCCAAATAAAACCAAGACTCTTTCCACAAAGGGCAAACGTCCAGTCTGGTGGACCCCAGCCATTAACAAACTTTACAATAAGAGGAGAAAGCTTTTACATGATAGAACAAAATCCATAAAAGGGAAGTCACCCCTGATCATTATTATTAAAAAAATGCGAGCACTCATAAAATCAACTAAGGCCAATTTTGAGAGAAAAATTGCCATGGATTCAAAGGACAATCATAAGGCCTTTTTCAGCTATGTTAGGAACCTGGGTGGAAACTCCCAGATATGCTCAGAATTAGTCCAAAATGATACAAAAATCACTGAACCCACAGACATTGCCAACATACTGGCAGACGGGTTCAGTGCAAACTTCACCCCTCTCCCCTAAAGGAGAGATAACTATCCCAGCGGAGTGTAGCCTCCCAGACATCTCAAATGCGCAGGTGAAAGCTGCTCTCTCTAAAGCTAAAAACACAGCATCAATGGGACCGGATGGTGCCCCGGCTGTGTGCTACACGAGCTAAATGAGGAATTAAACCCGCACATAAGGCAGCTGTTTAATCTCAGCCTTACCACAGGATACGTGCCCAAGGAGTGGCGTACGGCAACTGTGGTCCCACTCCACAAAGGCGGTGCCTCTGCGGACCCTGGTAATTACCGCCCCATAAGCTTAACAAGTCTAGTCTGCAAAGCTATGGAGAGGATCATAATGGAGCTCATAAACAAAGATATAGGGGAATTGCAGACATTGGACCCGACCCAGTTTGGCTTCGTCAAGGGCAGATCATGCCTTTTGAACTTGGTTGACTTCTTCGAAACAAGTCACCAAGGCCATTGATGAGGGAAAGGCAGTCCATACAGCCTACCTTGACCTTGCAAAGGCTTTTGACACAATACCCCACTCCGGTATTGTAGAAAAACTTACCAGCTTAAATGTAAACCCATATGTCACAAGATGGGTTGAAAACTGGCTTAAGGGGAGAACCCACAGGGTTAGAGTTGCTGGCACTATGTCAGACTCCAAGCCGGTCACAAGTGGTGTCCCACAGGGCTCGGTCCTTGGCCCCCTATTGTTCGGCATCTACTTCTCAGAAGTACAGGCCAACATGGGAGGACTTTGGCTGACAAAGTTTGCAGACGACTGCAAACTGGGCGCCATAGTGGGAAGTGCATCGGACACGGATATCCTTCAGAAGGTACTCACGGAAACAGATAGCTGGTGCCAGAGCCATGGCCTGAAGTTAAAAGCCAAAAAATGTATAGTCATACCCTTTGGGAAAAACAAGGTAACCCCAAGCTACCATATAGGTGGCAATCCACTAAGCACAGAAGAGGTTATCAGGGACCTAGGGACCCAGGTTGACAGTGGCCTTTCTTTTGACACTCACGTTGCTAAAGTGGTTAGAAAGACCTTCTACATTGCCCACCTGATCATGAAGGGATTCACATCCAGATCTAGTGAGGTCATTGTTCCCCTGTACTCTTCACTTATCAGACCAATGATCGAGTACAATGCCCCATTTGGGATGTATCTCACCCGACATCTGCAGCAATTGGAGAGACCCCAAAAGTTCCTCACCAAAAGGATAAAGGGACTCCAAAATCTGTCGTATGCTGCCAGATTGAAGAAACTCCAGCTCTATTCAGTTGCATACCGTCTGCTCAGAGGTGACATGTGCCTGACATACAAGGCCATGTCCAACCCGGAATTAATGGACATGCTCCACCTCAAAAAATCCAAATCCACCAAAACCACTAGAGCAAGCAACTTAAACCTTAGCATGGATATAAATAGGACATGCTGGAGGGATAGATTTATCATTCAGAGACTCCCTATGCTGTGGAATAAAATCCCGGTCCATGTGAGTTAGAGCACCTCGCTGGCTCTGTTCAAGAGAAATCTTGACCTGTGGATGGGAGATCGTAGGTTTATCCTGGGAATCATCTCTATGTCACTGCTGGACAGAGGCACAACAAACTAATGGGCACAGTATTTTTTCATATAAAGGGTGGCGTAAGCCACAAAAATTTGGGCTAGGCTTATAAATGCCTTAGGGCAGATAGCCTAGTATAATCCTATGAACCTAAGTACCAGTGATACCTTTAAATAACGACAGAAATAGATTAAAACTTAGTACTTTAGTGCCACAGTAGTAGGAAATGTGAAAAGAGTAATATAAGTGCACACACTGCCTGCTGTCAAATTGTGTGGTAATGGGTTAGTTTTAGATAGGAAACTTCAGTTAATGTAGCACATGGAAATCATGCTCGCATACCAAAGGTAGTACAACTTATTTAATTATTTATACCTACCCTAAGTAATATTGCGAACTCTCTTCATATTTACAGGCCGCAACATTATGTGGGTGTTTCTGCTTAGTTTCAGTGCTATATATTACCTGTGTTGTTATGCAGATCTTCTTTATAATGCAAGACAGTTAAGACATTATGTTGCCAGTAAATACGAAGAGAGTTCATAGTATTACTTAGGGTAGGTATAAATAATTAAATAAGTTGTACTACCTTTGGTATGTGAGCATGATTTCCATGTGCAATGTTAACTGGAGCTTCCTACCTAAAAACTGAACCATTAGAAAATAATTTGAATCCACTCCAGTACTAAGGAACTCGAGCAATGTCTCTATGTCAGTTATAACAAGGACATTATAACTGCAGAGCCACAGACACAACACAATCTTTAAGCACAGTACAAAAACTGTATAGAGTTCGAACAACCAACCACCCTGTTCCTGTGGAAGCCAGTCCATGGAATGTGTGTAGTCATATAGCTTGCAGACCGTGGGGCTATTGAAAAGCCTAGCCCAAGTGACCTGTTGCTTCACCACTGTTTGGTTAAGTGACTTGTTAACTGTCACACAGTAGGTAAGTGAGAAGTGAGAGAATCAAACCTTATACCACAAGAACTACATCATCCAGCCTTAACCTTCTGCAACAACTGCCAGAAGAATCTCAGCTAAATCCAAGAAGGTGAGAATGTTTGCTTTAACATGTTAACACAGAACTTTCTATATTGCAGGGAGTTTGCAAAAGTTGTATTCTCTGGCAAATTCAACATGTTAGGGCTGTGACACGGGGATTATAGGACATGGAAAATATATCTTTTGGTCCTACAAGGGGGCCTGATGCACATTTGGACTTGTAAGGATTATTGAAAAACCTTGTAGATATAACCAAAAATTATGTAAGCACCTGGCCCCATGCTACAGCTGGATAAAGCCCTGACTGCACCGCTGATGACTTTTATTCAAATAGTGGTAAAAGTGCTAGAGGGACAGGGAATGAGCAGCTGACACCATGTGGCTCATCTTGTGGGAGGAAGGCAGCTTGGCTTGCTGCACTGATGAAGACACCTGTAGGAGTGCAGCAGTACTGTCTGCAGCAAGAAGCCTACCAGCCCCACGCTACACAGTGGTGAGCCCCTCAGCTGGGAAATTGCACATGTGTGGCAGAACATATGCATTTCTTGTGAGCAGCTGTAGTCGAGCACAGAAGCTGCCAAGGGCTGGGGCACAATGCAGGATCTGGAATGTGGCCTGCACCTAAACATCTAAACTCTGGCCTCCACAGGGAGATGAATGGGCAAGAGGGTTCTCACACAGAAGTAAGAATGAATGAAATGTATTAACTGGGTATAGGAAGTTGAGCTACTGAGGTGACCCTGCGGGCTCCCAAAAAAACAAACGGGCAGTATTAAATGTGGTAGGGCTCTCACCCAAAGTAAGAATGAATGAAATGGATTAACTGGGTATAGGAAGTTGCGCTACTGGGATGACTCTGTGGGCTCCCCAAAAAACAAACAGGCAATATTAAATTTGGTAGGGCTCTCACCCAAAGTAAGAATGAATGAAATGGATTAACTGGGTATAGGAAATTGAGCTACTGAGGTGACCCTGCAGGCTCCCCAAAAAACAAACAGGCAATATTAAATTTGGTAGTGATGGCTACCAAAAAAACTAACTAGCAAGCAGAAATCTAAAACTGAAACAACTAGTAATGAGGTAAATGTTACTGAGGATGAGGTGGAGAACAAAGAAATATGCATGGCATAAATTTGCGTTCGGGTAACTCCTGTGGTATACCTACAAAGACTCTCCTTAATAAGGTCTGGTATAAAACAAGTCTAAGTAAATATGTTTTATGATACTGCAGCTTTTATTTGAAAAAGTCATTTATGAATAAAAAGTCAATGGCTTCTTTTAACTTTATGACACTTTAGCATATAACACAGAAGTATTGGATTAGGGTGATCACCCAAACTGGAAGTATAACTGACAGGCCAGAAGAATGAGAATACAGTCCGTGTAAAAGCTTCAAGTGGAAATTCCTTGTATCCTAATAGGGGATGCTTACTTGATGCAAGTTACACATGAGATGTACTTCGTGTGGCATTTTTTTTACACTGCTTATGTTGCACTTT
Organism: Protopterus annectens; assembly: GCF_019279795.1. Taxonomy (NCBI): domain Eukaryota; kingdom Metazoa; phylum Chordata; order Ceratodontiformes; family Protopteridae; genus Protopterus; species Protopterus annectens. Next base: position 1,456,266,214 of record NC_056744.1, on the reverse strand, counting down.
ACAAATAAACATTTATTTTTCGCATTTTATAAATTGTGTATGCTTTTTAATAACTGATGAGGTGAATCTAGAGAATGCACCTTTGAAAGAGTATGTACATCTGAATTAGGATCGAAGTCAGTGTTTTTGATCAAAGCTGTGTAATAAGTATAAAGATTATGCACCAGCCTCTACTTTTCTCCTGACATTTGTTTCATTTTGGAATTACTATACAACTGGATTACAAAGTGTGTAGTTATGTACATGTTAAAATAAATAACACATGATAATAATTAATAGAATCCCATGCAATGATTGGAAGTTTGTCAGTTCTCTTGTAAAACTGTTCAGCAATTGTCCTGGGCATCATAATGTTACACTTAACATCACTGTTTTAAAGCATGCAGAAATTATACGCAGCCTTGTAATTCCAAGCTTCCAGCTACAATGTGCACCAGCAAAAAAAGTCAGGACGCTGTTACTATAAACAGCTTAAACTATAGCATTTCACCAACACTGACACACATCAGTAAGGTTACTCACTCAATCCCTCCACTGCACTCCTCCAATTTGCCAGTACAGATGTGTGATAAATACTTCCATTTCCCTAGAGTTTTTGCCAGATATGATTTACATTTATGTGTGCCAACTCAGAAAAAGGTGCTACTGCCAGAAATGTCGAATGATGATTTTTTTCTTTATTCTCTCTCTCTCTCATACCAAAAAAGCAGTAGGTATCACATCTTGGTTGTTAGAGGACACAACACTGTCAACTACATTTATACTCAGACGAGATGATTAGCCCAGAATTCTTCTGCACTGATCACCTGACTTAAAAGATTTTTGTACATCTGAAACAATACAGGAACTTCCTGAAGCATCCTGTTCATAGGCTTCCTATTCACATGAAGCAGAGCCCTTCCCTTGACCATCTTCAAGTGCAATCTTGACCAATGAATAGGAAATCTCAAATTCACTCCTGGGGCCCATCTCCCTTATGGACAGAGGCAGTTTGTAAATATTGTCAAAACCTCGCTTGCTGACCTTTGTTACCTTTCTCATAGGCAGTAGAAAATTTGGTAAAATCTTGGTAAAACTGGCTAGGCTTGTAAGGGCTGTTGAGATGATGTCCTTCAAGAATGCAACTGCAGTCATAACATGTGGGTTGTCCTGCCTCAGGCAGCCCTCGGTCGGCCGGATTCCAAAGTCTGGGTCCGACGTCGGCTGATGTCGCATTTCTCCCCGACGTCAGAGCGGCTGGAGTACATAAGCATCAGCCGACGCCATCTTCTTCAGTCTTTCTTGCCGCGCGGTGCCCAAAGCAGAAGCGGTTCGCAAGTGCCGGTCGGTCAGCTCCTGTATTCTTCGATTCCAAAGTCATCAAAAAAGCTAAGTACCCCGTTGGGGACCTTTTCTTGCCTCAGCCGATGTCAGAAATTACTGAAAAAGTTAACAATTGTCTTTCTTGTGGTAAATAAATACCTCATAAGGATTTCCACTCTTACTGTCTTCCTTGCCTTGGCTCAGACCACGACGTCTCGGCCTGTGTAGCCTGTGCTCGCTTCAACAAGCGCACTCTCAGGCGCCGGGCGGAGTTCGCAGAAGATTTTTTCGGCGATAAATTCGCTTACACAATGCCGTCGGATCTTCCGACATCACAAACTCCCAAGAAACGAAAAGACCGGGACCGACACCCTCGGCCCGCGTCTACCACCGACTCCACGCCAAAACCTACCGCGGGTGCTCCGGTTCCCTCTGAGACGGTCTCTCCACCGCTCCGAACCGAAGTCACCGCATTACCTACAACTCCGATTCCAGATATCACTCCGACGCCAGATGTCCTTCATGGATGCATCTGCAGTCATAACAACTGGGTTGTCCTGTCGTCAGGCAGCCCTGCAGTCGGCCGGATTCCAAAGTCCGGTCCGCTTCGCTGATGTCGCACTCCACCCGACGTCATCTCTGTTGGTCTTCGGTATAAAAGCATCAGCCGACGGGAGTTTCCACAGTCTTTCTTGCCGCGTGGCTCAAGCAGAAGCTGTTCGCAAGTGCCGGTCGGTCGGATCCAGAGATTACTTCTACCGAATACTACTTCGAAGACTTCTAAAGCTAAGTACCCCGTTGGGGACTCTTTCTTGCCTCAGCCGATGTCAGAAAGAGTTAACAATTGCTTAACCTGTGGCAAACAAATACCTCATAAAGATTTCCACTCTTACTGTCTGCCTTGTTTAGGCCCAGCCCACGACGTAGCAGCCTGTTCGGCCTGTGCTTCTTTCAACCGACGAACGCTTAGGCGTCGGTCGGAGTTTGCAGAACAGTTTTTCGGTTCTGATTTTGCGTACATTATGCCGTCGGATCCTCCGACTACCCAATCTACCAAAAAACGCAAAGATAAAGACCGACACTCGCGGTTTGCGGTTTCGGCCGAAACCATGGTTAAGCAAACCGCGAGTGTCTCGGTTTCGGCCGAAACCGAGAAAACTGATCAAAGTACAGCTGAACCTATTCCTACAACTGAGGCCCCTGCTACAACTCTTGAATCGACCTCAGAAATTTTACCCACTACGGTGGTTGACTTATCAGACACCATCCCCTTGGATGTCTCTACCCCAGCACGTGGTGCTGCTAGGCCTCCAGCAGCCATGTCCATTAAGGCCTTCGCCAGGGCTAAAGCAGCCAAGACTACTAAAACAGTGCCTGTTAAACCCCCACATCCAGGCCCTCTTCTAGTTCTCAAATGCTTTCTTTGGCAGAAGATTTAATTTCTTTAATTAGAGGATCTCAATCTCACCCAGACAGGGCCTCTCAGCCCCCAGAGAAGGGACCTAGGGCAGAGCCCCCTGAGCCAGTGTCTTCTGATGATTCTGCTGATGAATCAGACATAACTGACCAGCCAGAGGCTCCCTTCTCCAATTTTGAAGATTCTGATGCTGAAGAATCCATTCCAGCTGCTTCCCCACCAGAAGAATTCTCCTTTGGGGAAACCTTGCATGCCATGCGAGAACATTTCCAATGGCAGCAACAGGATTTTTCAGACTCCAGAAAAAGACTTAGGACTTTTCTGCACCTCCCACAGCACAGGCCCTTAGCTATACCTCCTGTTCTCTCTGTGGTGGATGATGCTTTCAATGATGTTTGCTCCGCTCCAGATTCTTTACCCCCAGCCCCTGCCAAACCAGACAGATTTTACAGGGTGCCAGATACTCATCACCACCTTTACAAGGCCCCACTTGCAGACCCAGAAACTATATCCCAGGGTCCCAAGGCAGTAGCATGACCACAGCTAAAAACCCTGTTCCTTCTGAAAGGGAAGCAAGGTCATTAGACAGATGGGGTAAAAGGGTCTACACTTCAGCTACTCTCTCAGCTAGAGCTTTAAACTGTCAGTTTCACATGATACAATACCAAGAGTTTATGCTTGATCAGTTAACTAAAAACTAACCACTGATGAATCTCTTGATAAGAAATATGTATTAGAGATGGTAAATAACATACAACAGGTTAGCAACCATTCCTTAAAATGTGGCTATGATGCACTGGAGGCTTCATTTAGATCAGCCATGACAGGCACAGTGATAAGAAGGCATGCATGGCTAAAGGAACAAGCTTTACCGGATCATGTTAAAGCTAAGTTGCTAGATGCTCCTATGGACAAGACAAGTTTGTTTGGTACACCTGCCCAGCAGGTTATGAAGAAAATGGAAGAAAAGGCAAAATCTGTTCAAACTGTTAAAGATTTCTTGCAGGTTCAACCCCAAGGTTTAGCAGGAACTGGCCTGCCAAAATTGGTCCTTTCCTGACTCCACAAAATTTCAAAGGGGCAGGAATAGACGCTCCAGAGGCAGAAACCAATCCAGAGGAGGTGCCTACAGAGGACGACAGTGGCAAGGTAACAACAGAGGCACAGACACAGCCACTGCCACTACATCAGCACAACCACAGTGACTTAACCCTAAATCCGCCTACCAGGGAACAAATAGCAGCTCCTCTAGGCGGAAAGTTAACCTTATTTTCAAAGAACTGGCACTACATAACAAAAGACAAGTGGATTTTACAAACCATAGATCAAGGTTACCGGTTTCACTTCCACACTTTACCAGTCAAAAGAGGAATGCCAAATCTACCTCCAAATCAAAAACAGAGGCTCTACGCCAGATAATGGAGTTAGCAAACATGAGAGCTGTGGAAAGAGTGCCAACAGCAGAGCAAGGAAAGGGGTTCTATTCCAGACTATTCCTAGTTCCAAGAAAGGCAAAAGTTGGAGACCAATTCTCGACCTGTCCACCTTAAATACATACATCATTGTCCCAAAATTCAAAATGCTGACCCTACAGCAACTTCTTCCCATGCTGGGCAAGGAGTCTTGGCTGGTAACTCTAGATCTCAAGGAGGCGTACCTGCACGCCCCGTTCGACCAATCTGCAGAAGATACCTCAGATTTCTTGCAGGATCAGAGCACTATCAATTCTCAGCATTGCCCTTTGGCTTATCTACTGCCCAGAGTATTCACAAAATGCCTGGCATCAGTAATCGCCATTGCAGACTACAGGGAATTCAAATTTACCCATACCTGGACGACTGCCTGCTACAAGGGGACAACAAAAGCAAGCTGACAACAGATTTACAAAGGGTCATTTACTTGCTACAAGCACTGGGATACACAGTCAATTTACAAAAGTCAAGGCTGATACCATCCCAAACAAGGACATTCTTGGGCTGAATTGGACACAGTAAAACAAATGGCATTCCTGACTACAGAAAAACAAAAGAACTTCCTCTTTACTTCTTGGCACTAACAAAACTGAACAAGTTAACAGCAAGAAAAGTTCTGCAGGCCTTGGGCTTCATGGCATCATGCATAATCTTGGTTCCATTTGCCAGACTACATATGAGGAAACTACAGTGGTACCTAAAGAATTTATGGTCCCAACACAGACACAGTCTAGAAACAGAAATCCCACTAATTCCATGCTTAAAACAGGAGTTCCTATGGTGGGCTCAGGCATGCCAGTCAAACCCAGGCCTACCCTTTCGCAGATGTCAAGCAAGCCAGACCATCACAACAGACGCTTCAGACCTAGGATGGGGTTCCCACATGCTGGACAAATGCGTGCAAGGATTGTGGACACAGGATCAACTTCACCTGCACATCAATCTAAAAGAAATGCTGGCAGTAAAACTGGCAATCCAAAAGTTCAAACCATTTCTCAAAGAGGGCCACTTGATGATAAGGACAGACAACACCACAGTCATGTGGTACATCAACAAACAGGGAGGCACTCATTCATACCCCCTATGCAGAATGACCTTGGAGCTGTGGACTCTGGCACTCAGCTACAACATCCAGTTACAGGCAATATTTGTACCGGGGAAAGACAATACTCTAGCAGACATATTAAGCAGAACCACTTCGGATGCCCACGAATGGAGGCTGCACCCGGACATCTTCAAGACCATCTCAAAGAAATGGGGAATGCCACAGATAGACCTATTCGCATCACCTCTCAATCACCAGCTCAAAAAATTCTGCACAAGGACATTCCACCCACTAGCATGGAAAGTGGACTCGCTCTCCTTCAACTGGAAAGGCCTAACAGCATATGCATTCCCACCTCTTCCTTTGATACACAAGGTACTACTAAAAATCAAGGAAGAACGTCCAAGGATAATCCTGATAGCTCCAAACTGGCCAAGACAACACTGGTACCCACTACTGAGGAGCATGTCTCTGAACAATATGTGGCCAATACCCCTGATGCCTTTGATGTTAACTCAGAACAACTACAGCATCATACATCCAAACCTAAAAACGTTGCAACTGACTGCATGGAACATCACATAGCAGCAGCTAATCCAGAACTTTCCCAAAGAGTTAAAGACATTATTCTTGAAGCACGCAGACCTTCAACAAGAAGGAACTATGCTGGAAAATGGAAAAGGTTTGTCATTTGGAGTACGGAAAGAGGAAAAGATGTGTCAAACATAGATATGCCTAACATTCTGGAGTATCTGGCCGAGCTTCTTCATTCAGGCCTGTCCTACTCCTCCATCAAGATACATGCATCAGCTATTTCAGCAGAATACAGCTTTGATCCACCTGTTTTTTCGCACCCTTTGCTCAGGCAGTTCCTCAGAGGAATCAAGAATGTAAAACCTCCAAGGAAACCACCATTACCAGCTTGGGATTTAAACTTTGTGCTAGAAAAGTTGACACTATCACCCTTTGAACCAGCAGCAACAGCAGACCTACAACACCTGTCATGGAAAACTGCTTTCCTACTGGCAATTACTTCAGCAAGGAGGGTTTCAGAACTACAGGCCTTAATGGCAGTGCAACCCTTCCTAATCTTCCACCAAGATAGAGTGTCCATGAGGACTAATCCTACATTTATGCCCAAGGTGGTATCCAGAGTGTCTTTAAACCAGGCAATCCACCTACCTACCTTCTTTCCCAACCCACAAAACAGAGGGGAAAGAATACTGCATACCTTGGATGTACATAGACAGCTACGCTACTACTTGGACAGAACAAAAATAGCAGAAAGACTGACCAACTTTTGTAGCCTATGCAACAGGAAGGGAAGGAAAAGCTATTTCCAAACAGACAATCTCCAAATGGATAGGAAATTGCATACGATACTGTTACTCCTTCCATGGAAAACCAATTCCACAGAACATAAGACCTCATTCTACAAGGGCAACAGCCACTACCACAGCCTTCTTACGAGGAGTGGCAACCAAAGACATTATTGAGGCGGCTACTTGGACCTCCGTGCATACATTTGCCAAGCATTATAATTTGCCTCTATATTCCAGATCCCGAGCAGGGTTTGCCACTGCTGTACTGCAAGGGATCCTAAACACACCATAATCTACTTTTATCCTCCTCCCTAGTTGGCTATGGTATTCTACCCAGTTGTTATGACTGCAGATGCATCCATGAAGGACATAGTACAGTTTTGTACCTACCATAAATGTAGATGTCCGAACTGGATAGCATCTGCAGTCAGGATTACCCTCCCTCCTTCCCCTCTGTGGTACTCCTAGGGTGTTTACCCTCCTAATAGCTAGCTGTTGGGGGGGAGTCTTTTATGGTGTATTTGTTTGTATATATGTACATACATGCTTATTGTTGTGTTTACCTCTATCTATTTGGAAACATTGGCATCTATCCAAATTTTAGCCTGCAAGAGGGCTACTGGCATCTGGGGCAAGAAACACTGAGGAAAATGGCGTCGGCTGATGCTTTTATACCCGAAGACCAACAGAGATGACGTCGGGTGGAGTGCGACATCAGCCGAAGCCGGACCCGGACTTTGGAATCCGGCCGACTGCAGGGCTGCCTGACGACAGGACAACCCAGTTGTTATGACTGCAGATGCTATCCAGTTCGGACATCTACATTTATGGTAGGTACAAAACTGTACTTTATTGATTTTCCTCCGGATACCGAAACCGAGGAAATGCCCGAGACCATTGCTGTAGACAAGGTCACTCCTGCACGTGGAGCTGCCAGGCCTCCTATGGCCATGTCTATTAAGGCCTACACCAGGGCTAAGGCAGCCAGCAAATCAAAGCATCTTACTACTAAAACCTTTCCTCAGCCTACTCCAGAGATACAAATTATGTCTATGGCTGCTGATTTAATTTCTATGATTAGAGGGTCACAGGCCCATCCTGAGAGAGGATCCCAACCTCCTTCTGATAAAAGGCCCCGGGTTGAACCCTCTGACCCTACTCCGTCAGATGAAGACTCTGAGGGCTCTGTCCACTCTGATAGCCAGGAAGAGCTCTTCCAGACCTATGAGGACTCGGATGCAGAGGATTCCATCCCCTCGGCCTCCCCGCCTGAGGATATTTCTTTTGGGGAAGTACTGCATACCATGAGGGAACATTTCAAGTGGCAAGGCCAGGAATATTCTGATTCCAGAAAACGCCTTTGGACTTTCCTTAAGAAACCCCAGCACAGGCCCTTAGCTATTCCTCCTGTTCTTGATGTTTTGGATGATTTATATTCTGACTCTAGTGTTACCCCTGACTCTCTTCCTCCTGCTCCAGCCAAGCCAGACAGGTATTAGAGGGTCCCAGAAACTCATTCACATTTATTCAGGGCCCATACTGCTGATTTGGAAACTATTTCTCAGGGGCCTAAAGGAGTTTCAGCTTCTACCTCTAAAAATCCATTGCCCTCCAGCAGGGAAGCTAGGTCATTAGAGAGATGGGGCAAAAAGGTTTACACATCCACTACCTTATCCATGAGAGCCTTGAATTGCCTTTTTCATATGTTACAATATCAGGACTTCCTGTTAGAAGATTTACAAAAAAACGTTGGCCACTCCTGATCCTTTAGACAGGAAGGCTTTGCAGGAAGCAGTACATAATACTCAGCAAGTAAGCAATCACTTCCTGCAGTGTGGATATGATGCACTGGAAGCTTCATGTAGGGCAGCTATGACAGGGGCAGTCATTCGTAGACATGCATGGTTAAAAGATCAACCTGTACCAGATCATGTAAAGGCAAAACTTCTGGATGCACCTTTGGAAAAGAACAAGCTTTTTGGTGCTACTGCTAAGGACGTGTTAAAGACCATCGAGGAAAAAGCAAAATCAGTTCAGACGGTGAAAGATTTCCTCCAGGTTCAACCCCCCAGATTTAGTAGGAATTGGCCTTCAAAAAACTGGTCCTTTCCTAATCCAGAAAAGTTTCAAAGGGGTAAAAATAGACGTGGCCGAGGAAGAGGCCAATACAGAGGTTCTTACAGGGGACGACAATGGCAGTCAGGAAACCAAAGAAGTGACGCAGGGGTTTCTCCTGCCCCACAGCCACAATCTCAATGACTTTCCTCTACTTCCGCCTACCAGGGAACAAATAGAAGCTCCCTTGGGTGGGAAATTATCTCTGTTTGCAGAAAATTGGCACAGACTGACAAAGGACAAATGGATTTTGGACATTATAGACCGAGGCTACAGGTTCCATTTTCATACCTTACCAAGAAAACAAGGCATGCTAAACCTACCACAAACACAGAGGGCAGAGGCTATCAAGCAAATCTCTCTGCTGACTCAAATGAAAGCAATAGAAAGAGTTCCACAACAAGAACAAGGCCAGGGGTTTTACTCAAGACTGTTCCTTGTTCCAAGAAAAGAAACTCAATGGAGACCAATACTGGATTTGTCCGCATTAAACACTTTTCTCATAGTACCAAAGTTCAAAATGCTGACTCTACAGCAACTCCTTCCCATGCTGGGCAAGGGATCTTGGCTGATTACTCTGGACCTCTAGGAGGCATACCTGCATGTCCCTATCAGACACAGCTGCAGAAGATACCTCAGATTTCTTGCAGGGCCAGAGCATTATCAATTCTCAGCATTGCCATTTGGCTTATCTACTGTACCCAGAGTATTCACAAAATGCCTGGCTTCAGTAATTGCTCATTGCAGGCTCCAAGGGATACAAATTTACCCGTACCTGGACGACTGCCTCATACAAGCGGACGACAAATTGATGTTGACAAAAAACTTGGACTATGTCATACGATTACTTCAAGCTCTGGGATACACAGTCAACTTTCAAAAGTCAAGACTGCAGCCATCCCAGCAAATAATCTTCTTAGGAGCCAAATTAGACACAGCCTCTCAAATGGCTTACCTGACAGAAGACAAGCAAGAGAAGTTAACTCATTACGTCAAAGGTTTAGCAAGACTCACCCAGATGACTGCAAGGAGATTCCTACAGGCCCTGGGTTACATGGCATCCTGCATTCTCCTGGTTCCATTAGCAAGACTACACATGAGAAAGCTTCAATGGTACCTAAAAAGCATTTGGTCTCAGCACAGCAACAACTTGGAGACAACCATACTGCTCATTCCATGCCTACAAAAGGAATTCCTATGGTGGGCCTCGGTGAGCCAGGCCAACACAGGTATGTCATTCAAAAAACCACAGACAACACAGACCATGACCACAGACGCCTCAGACCTTGGATGGGGGGGGGCGCACATGGAAGGCAGGTGTATACAAGGACAATGGTCTCAAAAGGAAACACATCTGCATATAAATCAAAAAGAAATGCTGGCAGTAATGCATGCCATCGAGGCCTTTCAACAACAACTTCAACAAGGCCATTTACTGATACGGACAGACAACACCACTGTGATGTGGTATATAAACAAGCAAGGGGGCACCCACTCTTACCCCCTTTGCAGACTAACAATGCATCTTTGGGAGAAATCACTGAGCCTAAACATCCACTTACAATCCCAGTTTGTTCCAGGCAAAGACAATGTGCTGGCGGACAGCCTAAGCAGGAATTTCACAGATCCACACGAGTGGAGGTTACATCCGAAGATCTTCACACAACTCACTTCGACATGGGGCAGGCCAGAAGTAGACCTATTTGCCTCTCACCTCAACCATCATCTACAAAAATTCTGCACAAGGACATACCATCCAAAAGCTTGGAAAATAGATGCTCTCTCATTCAACTGGAATTTCCTAACAATCTATGCATTCCCACCTCTGCCACTGATGACCTCAGTACTACTAAAGATCAAAGCAGAGAGACCCAAGGGAATCATAATAGCTCCGGACTGGCCAAGACAACACTGGTACCCACTACTAAGGAGCATATGTCACACCAGGAGGTGGGCACTTCCCCAATGGCCTCTACTCTTGACTCAACACAATCTCAACACAGTGCATCCAAACCTTCAGACACTGCAGCTAACAGCATGGGAGATCCCATAAACAACCTCAACCTAACTCTCTCCAAGGAAGTACAGCGGATACTAACAGAGGCTCGAAGACCATCCACCAGAAAGGTTTACTTAGCAAAATGGAAAAGATTCAGCAATTGGAATACCAGCAAGGGGCATGATGCCTCATTGTTGAACATCCTACTCATCTTGGAATATTTGGCGGATATGCTAAAGAACGGCCTCTCATATTCTTCCATAAAGATACATGCATCAGCTATTTCAGCTAGATATAACACTGATCCTCCAGTCTTTTCACATCCTTTGCTAAGGCAATTCCTCAGGGGAATCAAGAACATCAAGCCACCAAGAAAGGCCCCAGTGCCAGCCTGGGACCTCAATTTTGTCCTAGAAAAACTGACTCTACCTCCTTTTGAGCCAACAGCTTCAGTTGACTTACAATTTCTCTCATGGAAGACAGCTTTCCTGTTGGCAATTACCTCAGCAAGAAGGGTTTCGGAACTACAGGCCCTAATGGCAATACCACCGTTAATAATTTTTCACAGAGACAGGGTTTCATTAAGGACCAACCCTACCTTTATGCCAAAGGTGGTATCTAGGGTTTCTTTGAATCAAGCTATTCATTTGCCTGCTTTCTTTCCCAATCCTGAGAATAAGGGGGAAAGACTGTTACATACCTTGGACATTCACAGACAACTTCGATACTACCTGGTCAGAACCAAGGCCAGTAGGAAGTCTGAACAACTTTTTGTAGTTTATGCCCCTGCAGTCCAAGGAAAACAATTTCAAAACAGACTATTTCAAAATGGATTGGACATTGCATCAGATTTTGTTATTCCTTTCATGGAAAGACTGTTCCAGCCAATGTCAGACCACATTCCACAAGAGCTACAGCCACCTCTACAGCATTCTTAAGAGGGGTGCCTACTAAGGACATTCTAGAAGCTGCTACATGGAGCTCCGTGCATACATTCTCCAAACACTACAATCTCCCTCTATACTCCAGATCCAGAGCAGGCTTTGCTTCGGCAGTCCTGCAGGGTTTGATTGCCACACCATCTTTTTCCTAGAGCATACCTCCTCCCCCAGCTAAGCTATGGTATTCTACCCACATGTTATGACTGCAGTTGCATTCTTGAAGGACATAGTACAGTTTTGTACCTACCATAAATGTAGATGTCCGATAGACATGCAACTGCAGTCGGATTTTCCCTCTCTCCATACCCCTCTATGCCTAGGACCCTCTCCTATCCCTGTTTCTCTAAGCTGGGGATATCTGTTATGGTCTATTTGTTTTTTATTGATCATTTATTGTTCTGGAATCCTGTTTTTGTCTTCCAATTTGATTACAGCCTTCCTTGGAGGGCACCTGGCATCTGGGGCAAGAAACACTAAAGAAGATGGCGTCGGCTGATGCTTATGTACTCCAGCCGCTCTGACGTCGGAGAGAAATGCGACATCAGCCGACGTCGGACCCAGACTTTGGAATCCGGCCGACCGAGGGCTGCCTGAGGCAGGACAACCCACATGTTATGACTGCAGTTGCATGTCTATCGGACATCTACATTTATGGTAGGTACAAAACTGTACTTTACCTAGTAAGAAATCCGTATCCTCAGAATAGGGAGGGAGACTGAATCTTAACAACAAAAGGAGACAGAAAATGTGTAGCATAGGAAAATTAAAGTTTGCTACTTAACAATTCCAACAATGATTTGTATACTACAAACATAAAATTAAAAGCCTGCTTGCTATTGTAATCATGTTTAGTGTTATTGGGATATTCTCTCTCTCTTGCTCTCAGCTGTAGTAAGAGATTGTAACTGCAAGGCATGTTTTCATTAATATAAGAAACAGAAGTACAAAGTCCTTTAATTGCACAGTTGATGCTAACATACAATGTATTTCATGTGTGACTGTTGCAGTCATTACATTTGGGTAATCTGGTGGCAGGTTGTCCTCAGTCGGCCTGAATTCCAAAGTCTTGGGTCCTGCGTCAGTTGCTGTCATCTCCTCCATGACGTCAGGTCGTCAGGGGTATAAAACATACAGCAGATGCCATTTTCTTCAGTCTTTCTTGCCATGCGGTGCCCGAAGCAGAAGCATTTTGCAACTGCCGGTCGGCCGACTACTGAAATATTCGAGTTTGAGTTTCAGAACCGAAGTCTTCACTAAAGCGAAGTACCCCATTGGGAAAACTTTTTTCTTGCTTTTTATCAATGTATTACTTGTGGGAAGCAAATACCTCATAAGGATTTCCATTTATACTGTATTCCTTGCCTAGGCCCTGATCACAATGTGCCTGGCTGTTGGTTTTGTGCTAGATTTAACCAACACACTATTAAGCGTCGGTATATTTTTGCATCACAGTATTTTGGAAACAGATTTAACTACCCAGAAATGTCGTCGGATAGCAATCCGACTACCAGAGTACATAAAAAACGCAAAGAAAAGGACAGAGAAAGGCAGTCGAGATCCAAAAGTGACGATGAAGCTTCTCCTAAGCCAGTCACCGGTTCGCTGGTACTCAGTGAGGCGCCTTCGCAGCCCCTGATACCCGCTACTTTCGAGTCGCAGGCCTCTACCGACACCCATGTGGAGTCGGGCATGCCGCAAGATACTCAAGGTATTGGACTGATGGATGTATCTCCCTTGGATGGGTCCAGAGCCGCTGAGCAGGCACCGGCTTCTGAAGGTGTATTCAGACCTCAACATTTGCACATCAAACCGACGACAGCTGCAAAACCAAAGACAAAAGCAACTTCTAAAACTAAAAAAATGACGCATGATCCTCGTGCACTGGCATCTATGCCTAAAAAACAGGTGATCAAAATGGCTGAGGACCTTATTATCTTGATCAGGGGTACCCATCCCCCTCCAGATAAGAGGCCTAGGCAAGATACTGATTATGAATTTTCAGATCAGGTTTCTGTTTCTTCTGATTCCTCATCTGATCAGGAATTATCTATACCTCCCTATGAGGATTCTGATGCTGAGGAGTCCATTCCATCTGCATCTCCTCCAGAGGATTATTCAGTTGGAGAAACCTTGCATACTTTGAGGGAGCATTTTCACTGGGAGAGTCAAGACTTCTCAGAATCAAAAAAGAGGCTCAGGGATTTCCTTCTTCTCCTTCAGCACAAGCCTTTAGCCATTCCCCCTGTTTTAGACATTGTGGATGATGTGTTTTCGGAGTCAAGTTTAACCCTTGACTCCTTACCTCCAGCTCCCAGTAAGCCTGACAGATATTACAGAGTCTCCCCGACTCTCATAAAATTTTATTTAGAAACCCTGCTGCTGATCCTGAAACGATTTCACAGGGTCCTAAGGGAGTTAAGGTCTCAACAGCAAAAAACCCTACCCCCTCTGACAGAGATTCCAGGGCACTGGACAGATGGGGAAAAAAGGTTTATACATCTGCATTATTGGCAATCAGAGCCTTAAATTGTCAATTTCATATGCTTAAGTACCAACAACATGTAATGGTATTGCTGAAACAGAAAATGATGTTGATTTCAGAATGTGCAGAAAATAAAGAATTGCAGGAATTATTGCATGCAGTTGAACAAGTTGGAAAGCATACTTTGCAATGTGGTTTTGATTCTTTAGAGGCCTCCTGCAGGGCCGCAGTTACTGGATCTGTGATTAGGAGGCATGCCTGGTTAAAGGAACAAAATTTGCATGATCATGTTAAAGCTAAATTGCTAGATGCACCTTTACAACATGATTCTCTGTTTGGTGTTAAGGCAGAAGAGGTCTTAAAGAAAATGGAAGACAAAGCTAAGTCTATGCAAACTGTTAAAGATTTCTTACAAGTGCAGCCACCAAGATTCAGTAGACACTGGCCTACAAAAAATTGGTCCTTTCCTGTGACAGACAGAACTCAAAGGGGCAAATCCAGACGCCCTAAGGGTTCCAGGTACCAGGCTCAAGACTCATACAGGTCAAAGCAATGGGGCGCACCCACCTCCAAATCTGGAGGAGATAAAGCGCAAACCTACAGAAAGCAATCCCAATGATTTCCCTCTGCCTACACCAAGCACTTATCTTTTGGCAGTACCCATAGGGGGAAAATTAGTACGTTTTGCTCAAAATTGGCAGTTAATAACCCAGGACAAGTGGGTACTAAACATCGTATCACAGGGATACAGATTCCATTTCCACACTCTGCCAATGACAAATGGTTGGCCAGATCTGCCACAAAATCAATGGGCAGAGGCACAGAAACAGGTTATGTCCCTCATGGATATGGGGGCCATTCAGACAGTACCAGAACAGGAAAAAGGACAAGGTTTTTACTCAAGACTGTTCTTGGTACCCAGAAAGGACAAGGCCTGGCGGCCAATACTGGATTTATCGATTTTGAACACATACCTGGACATTCCAAAATTCAAAATGCTCACTTTGCAGCAGCTTCTGCCCATGCTGGGCAACAATGCTTGGCTGGTGACTTTAGACCTACAAGAGGCATACTTGCATGTCCCAATAAGACAGTCATGCAGAAGATACCTCAGATTCAAGGCTGGCTTAATGCATTACCAATTCTCTGCACTGCCCTTTGGCTTATCTACTGCACCCAGGGTCTTTGCAAAATGCCTGGCACCAGTAATTGCATTTTGCAGACAAAGAAGTATTCAAATATAACCTTACTTGGACTGTCTCATTCAAGCAGAGAACAAGGACACTCTTCTACGACACCTGGCGTTTGTGAAAAGGCTTCTAACATGCCTAGGGTACACAATAAACGAAAAGAAATCACAACTGGTACCCTCTCAAAAGATAACATTTCTGTGTGCAAGCTTGAATACAACTGCCCAGATGGCTTACCTCACGCCTGACAAACAAAGCCAACTGACTACTTACTTCAAACTGATGGCAACAAAAACCCAGTCTTCTGCAAGACAAATTCTGCAGGCTCTGGGCTTCATGGCATCCTGCATCCTACTAATTCCATATGCAGGACTGCATATGAGGAAACTTCAGTGGTACCTAAAAAGTTTATGGAGTCAACATTCACACAGTCTGGAAACAATGATTCCTCTCCTGCCCTGCCTGCAACAGGAGTTTCTATGGTGGGCAAAGGCCTGTCACCAAAACATGGGACGGCCCTTCACTCTACCCCCTGCCAGCCAAACCTTAACAACAGACGCATCCGATTATGCCTGGGGGGCCCACATGGCAGGAAGATGTATTCAGGGCATATGGGCACCAAATCAAATGCATCTACATATAAACCAAAAAGAGATGTTAGCTGTTCAAAATGCCCTAACGGCCTTCAAGGACTTACTTCATCCAGGACAACTACTGATAAAGACTGACAACACCACGGTCATGTGGTATATAAACAAGCAAGGGGGTACACACTCGTACCCCCTTTACAGATTAGCCATGACCCTGTGGGACACAGCTTTGACCTACCAAATACATCTTCAAGCTCAATTCCTGCCAGGAAAGCAAAACACTCTGGCAGACGATTTAAGCAGAAACCTTATGGATCCTCACGAGTGGAAACTAAATCCACAAGTCTTCAGCATGATGACAGAGAAATGGGGGAGCCCAGACATAGATCTATTTGCCTCTCCTCAAAATTATCAACTGAAAGGATTCTGCACAAGGACTTATCACAGACAAGCATGGAAAGTGGACTCCCTGTCCTTCAGTTGGAAAAACCTATCAGTTTATGCCTTTCCTCCTCTGCCTCTTCTACCCAAGGTCCTCCTAAAAGTCAGACAAGAGAAGCTAAAGATGATATTGATTGCCCCGGACTGGCTCCACCAGTACTGGCACCCAATCCTAAAGAACCTGTCTCAATACCCAGCTTGGACCTTGCCTCAAAAACCACAACTACTGTCCCAGCAAAACAATCAGATCCGGCACAATCCACTACAGACTCTGAACCTGGCAGCATGGCTAATCCTGTAATCATACCAACGACACCTCTCAGTAAAGCTGTGATGGATGGCATTTTGGAAGCCAGAAGACCTAGTACTAGAAAATCTTATGCTGACAAATGGAAGAGATTCTGTGCTTGGAATCAAGCACAAGGAACTGATGCAGCAGACCCGCATATTCATCAGATATTACAATACTTAACTGAGATGCTTGACAAAGGCCTATCTTTCTCATCAATCAAAATCCATGCCTCTGCCATTTCGGCTCATTACAATACTGAGCCACCAATCTTTTCTCATCCTTTACTTAAAGCAGTATCTTAGAGGGGCCAAACATTTAAGGCCTCCTAGAAGATCACCATTACCTGCATGGGACCTCAATTATGTGTTGGAAAAGCTCACCCTGCCTCCATTTGAACCAGCTGCTACCGCTGATATAAAGTTCTTATCATGGAAGACAGCTCTGCTACTAGCAATTACTTCAGCAAAAAGAGTTTCAGAGCTGCAGGCCCTCATGGCTGTACAGCCTTTTATCATATTTTACCCAGACAGAGTGTCTCTGAGGACAACTCCTACTTTTATGCCTAAGGTCGTTTTCGTTGTGGCTCTTGACCAAACAATTCATCTGCCAACTTTTTATCCAAATCCGCAGAACAAAGGGGAGAGAATTCTGCATTCCTTGGACGTATACAGACAGCTAAGATTCTACTTGAGCAGGACTAAAGCTCTGAGAAAAACTGAGCAATTACTACTATCACATGCTGCAGGATCAGAAGGAAAGGCTATTTCAAAGCAGACAATTTCAAAGTGGATAAGCCATTGCATCCGTTTCTGCTACTTACACCATGGCAAACCTGTGCCCAAGGGCATTAGGTCTCACTACACCAGAGCGGCAGCTACTTCAGCAGCCTTTCTCAGAGGAGTACCGACCAAGGACATTCTGGAGGCTGCTACTTGTAGTTCTGTTCACACCTTTACAAAACATTACCATTTGCCTCTCTACTCTAAGTCCAGGGCAGGCTTTGTCACTGCAGTGCTGCAGGGCCTTATAGCCTCACCTAATGCTGTTTAGCTCCAGCCTCCCAACCATAGCTTTGGGATTCTACCCAAATGTAATGACTGCAACAGTGAAACACAAAGAACATAGTACAGTTGTGTACACTTACCATAAATGTAGATGTTCGAGAGTATTCACTGTTGCAGTCCAGGTTACCCTCCCACCATCCCACCATCCCCCAGTCATTCTACAGCTTATCTTTCCTTCTCTATCTTCTACAACCTATGTGGTGTATTTGCTTGTAGATGAAGGTAAAGTTTTTATTGATGCATGTGTGTGTATATATATATATATATATATATATATATATATATACACATATATAATATTGCTACCTTTTTGGGGGCACCTAACATCGGGGGCAAGAAAAACTAAAGAAAATGGCGTTGGCTGCATATTTTATACCCCTGACGACCTGACGACATGGAGGAGATGACAGCAACCGACGCAGGATCCAAGACTTTGGAATTCAGGCCGAGGGCAACCTGCCAGCAGATTACCCAAATGTAATGACTGCAACAGCGAATACACTCGAACATCTACATTTATGGTAAGTGTACACAACTGTACTTTCATAGGTAAGTACAAGACTAGATGCCCTCTCTGGCCATTTTAAACCTGGACAGTTTCCCTTTTTGGTGCTCAAATTAACCTATCTCATATGGTATTAGGTTAGCCTTACCCATCCCATTGTTGATAATTACCCTGTGAGAATAACCGGGATCATGCCATAGATAATTTGAGGGGACCCATTCATGAGATAAAACATTTAGGAGCTGCCTCTCTCCATTAAGTAGTACAGGAGCAGTCCTGGGGTAAATTTTCTCTTTCCCATCCATATAGCCAAACTGCACTTGAATATGGGCAGGGATGAGCTTTGTTTTATGTGGATGGGAGAGTCTGTTCCCAAGCAGCAATATCTTCTGCAAGATAATACCGGTTTCTTCAAACCATTCTATTGATGTTGCAGAAGAGGTTTAAATTCCTAAACCTTTTTTTTTTTCTCAGTCAGGAGTTGTACAACAGTGTTGAAATGTACTGAAACTGCCTCAGTAAATTGAGATGGTAGTGTGCTGTTCTGTTGAAGAGATCACCAAGTAAGCAATAGCTGTGTATTTGAGATGCACATAAATGTCATAAAAATTTAATTAACAAAGCTGCTGCCCATTTTTGTTTAGTCTGCATGTTAAAACAGAAGTCCCAAAATTATTGACTAGTTAAGAGCTGCACTAAGGGCATTGTTAAGAAAGTTAGCTGTACCTAATATGTTAATGTAGTCTGAGGCCAAAATGAATTAGCAGTGTAGAGTGTGAAAGTGTCTCCCTCCATTGCAAATCTGTGATGGGAATTTTAAATTCAAAAGTGCATTTGTTTTCATGCAGTACTACCCCACCTTCAGATTTGCAATGCATATGTGAAAGACTTAAAAAAATTGTATTTTCCAAATAGCTATAATGGAGTCTTTTGTCTCCCTGGGCTTGAAAACTTGTATTTGTCTTTACCTTTGTAGCCAACTTCATGGCTAAAAAGGGTCCATGTACTGATACAGTTACTCAGTTAAATGTTAACTAGATGCCTACCTGTAAATGCCATTCTTCCTGAACTCAGTTGGTGAGTGGGTCACCATTCTAATCAACGTTTGCAAGAAAGGAAAGCATACACTGTCCAAGTTTTTCTTCATTTCCATCAACATGGATATAGAAAATGTATACCTTCAAATGAATGTAGGACCTGTATGTAGGCCTTCCCTTGTTCATGATCCAGAAGGTACTACTCAGCCCCAAAAAGACATAGCAAACCTGATTCTTATGATACCCTAATGGCTAAGAGGCAGTCATTTTTCACACTCCTGCTGCTAGCATGTCCAGCCATAACTCTTCAGAACCCCCCCCCCCCCCCGAAAAAAAAGACTGAAAGCTTGATCTCAAAACGTTGAAGCACACAATGCCAAATGCATTTGCTACCGGCTTTTTAGAATCACTAAAAAAAATGGTAACTTAATGTGCGAGATTGTGGTACAGAAGGATCTGGGTTTTTGCCCTTTTCCCCACTGTAGGTGCAGTCTCAGAGTTCGTATATATAAGTAGCAGGGAAGTGTGAGGGATGCAGAGGGGCTTTACCCCCTACTTAGCATTTGTTTATAGGTTGTTTGGAATTTTTTTTTTTTACCCTTTTGTCATTGATCTTTCATATGAGATTGTAAATTTATTCCATATCTTCCTGTGATGCACATGAACAGCCAGTTCTGTATCTAAACCTTGTATTGCAGCCCACATCTGAGGTGGATGGGCTTTTAATTCCTAACAGCTTGTTATTCTTAACATGAATAATTTGCATTCTTGGAGAAGCCAGGAGATTTTTGAATAAAGATCTCTGACAAGATGGAAAAATCTCTCCTTCAGTGCATTGACCACTCTTTTTAACCCCAGAGCCTGCATAATTCTCAGGCTAAGACCTTTGTAAGACGAGCTTTTTGTATTTCTCCATCTGATTAGATTTTCTTTCTGTAGTCTTTGTCAAATGCCTTTTTATCTTCTAGTCTCATGAGTTTTTGCATATTCTTATCCTTTTATCAGGAACGTGGAGACCTATCCTAGATGTTATGGCTATAAAGTCCAGCCATTTATATCTTGGATAAGTAGCAGCTGAGTGTCCTTCAAGAACTGAATGGCACAAATGGGATTCTACATGTCCAAAAGACACTTGTTCTCACCCACATTGGGTATGTGTAAGTGTGTGCATGTATGTATGAAAATATCTATGTTATACACTATGTGTGTGTGTGTGTGTGTGTGTGTGTGTGTGTGTGTGTGTGTGTGTGTGTGTGTGAGAACAATAATTCATGCTGGGTTGTGTGTGGTAAACTAGTATTACCACATACACAGGCTGTATGTAGTGAGAAAGTAGCTCAATGGGAGAGTGTCATTAAAGTCTAGGTATGCAGTAATACCTGTTCAACACACAACCCAGCGTGTGTTATTGTACTTCTAAAATGTTACTGTTGTTGATTATTATTATTTTGATTATGCAATATTTTTTTTTTTAATCTTCCCTTCAGATGTTCTGTGAACGTGTTTTACACACCTGTGTTGGACAGTTGGATTTTTTTTTAACAAAATTTTATTTGCATCTGAAAGAAATAAATGAATACAGATACATCAGCAATGAAAAACAAATATGTTGAACCACATATTTATAAATGAGAGATCAAACATATCAAACTAAATCTCCATAGTCCAGGAAAACAGTCACACGTGGGCAGTTATACAGTCGTGAAAAATGAAAAGAATTAGTATCATCGGTGTGCTGAGGGAAGATTTATGTCCCACATCTATAACTTTAAAATAATTCCTTCCATTGTTGGCAGAGGCTGTCAAGAACATCCATATGCTTGAAAGAGTAAAAAAAATGCCCATCTAAAACTAACTGTTCTTAAATAGTCCTCTGAGAGAGCCACTCTCTTCTTCCAATCTTGTCACATAAGAGTTTGATAACACTGGCAAGAACTTAATACACTTAAAAGCTTTGCTTGGTGACAGGGCTGATGCTAGAGAATAAACCAAAAACCAAAACTTACAGCTTAATGCAAGAGACGGTGCAAAAACTGCATTTAGTTTCCTGTCTGGGAAATGTCAGTAAGCTTTGACTTTAGGGTAGCCCAAGAATGTAAGGAGAATGTCTGCATTGCTCCTGTTCTCAGTTGTTGATTGTGGTACTTGGGTCACTTCCTAAGTTTGCTTGAGGCTTTCCATATCTGTTCCCAGTGTCCCTTGGTATGTATAACATTCTCAGGAAGGCTCAATTTTCCTATTGCAAGATGTTTAAGGGCAGTGGCAATAACTTCCATTTAAATCTTTATATTTTAACCCTGCTGTACTGCATGTTGTCGTATATCTGTGGCTGTAAACAGACTAGAAGTTGTGTACATTGATGAAGTACAAGTCACTATTTTATGCTGTGCAGTACTCTGTTCTCTTTTTGAAGGAAAATTGAGTTGCTAGTGAAGGGGGCATTGCTGCTGTTGCATTTCATTATGTGTAACATTAAGGCACAAAGCCAAATGGAGTTCAATGGTTTGCGCCAAAAAGATGTGCTACTGCTGTTACATCATTTAGCATGCAAACAAATTTTTGGTTATGTGTATCCTGAGAAAAGACAGGTTCCAAGCAGGTGCATTCAGCATGCAGGCTGCCATTGCAATTAGTTTCTGAACCACAGTACATTGAGTCAAGAATATCAAAACTGGGGATCGGTCTTAACATCTGTTTGCCTCTTGGACCTTGAGATGTCGTTCTGGAGATTCAGATTTTCTAGCCCTGTGTGCAGTGTTTGGAGATCTCTTCTTCTGGAGTGAGAGAATTCCCTGCATGTCCTTCCTCCCTTTAAAATGAAGATAGAGATAGAATCTGTCCAGAAAAGAGTTATTGTTACTGTAATTAGGAGACATTAGATGAGATGGTTAATTAATTTCTCACATTGGAGAGGGGATGATAGCACACAGGTAGAGAATGAGCTTTAGTGTGTCATGACTTTCGAAGACGTAAAACTATAGCTGTCCCTTCAACCCCTAGTACTGTACAAGGCAATCTAGGAAGGTCTGCCACTAGAAAGGAAGCTATAGTCTGCTAAGAGGAAGAAGTCTTGTCGTATTACCACCCAGGTTAACCATGGCAGTGCTTTTCATTTTGTATTGCTTGATTCCCCTGTATTTGTTTTCTCAGTGGATTGCCATTACTTCTTATCATACTATACTTGCCTGTTGTAGGATCATATCTATTTAAAGTGAATAGCACTTTTCATTTTTCAAGACTGGTGTATATTCTGTAATGACTCAGTAACAGTCCAGCTGGAATAAACTTACACCTGCACTTACAAAAACGAAGACCACCATGTGGATACTGAGAGTAGTGCACTTGACTGTTACATTTGAGTCATTCTCCACATCTCACAGGAACTGCATCAGAACTGACACATAGCTAGTGAAGTTCATAAGCTCCATGTAACTCTGGTTATTTAATAATTTAAAGACATACATAACACTAAAAAAATATCACATTTAAAATACTGTTGTAGTCCAGCAATATATACATTCATTAACATACTTAAAACAACTCATGAACATTTACTTAAAATACTGTTTAATTCCCTAGTAAAAAATGTAGATTGTTTCTAACATTTATAGCATCATTTAACCCTGATAATTTTCTGCATTTAGCTAGCATAATTCTTTAACTTCCTGGGTATTGCTCAGATTGCCTTTTCTAAAATTGTGTTAATGGAGGCAAGAAAGGCTGCTAATAAAAAATCCTGCATTAGCAAATGGAAAAGTTTTTTTAGTTGATGCCAGCAAAAGAACCAGCACCCATTTAGGCTACTATATTTGTGTGAGTTACTGTCTTGTGGTGTAATTTACTTCATAACCAGTGCTCAGTTGTTGCCCATTCCAGCATGTCTGCCTATGGATCTCTTTCTTTCAATGCAGTCTCATGTGAAAATGTTTTTGAAAGGGGTGCCGCGTAAGAAGCCTCCTAGGAAACTAGTGGTTCCTCCTTGGGCTCTTCATTTTATGTTAGAAAAAATACCTCTTTCTCCATTTGAACCAGCTCATCAGGGTGATTTGAGGTTCTTGACATGGAAGGCAGCGTTACTGATTGCTCTGATCTCAGCAAGATGAGTATCTGAATTGAAAGCTCATGATGGGACAGTCTTATCTCATTTTCCACAAAGATAGGGTTTCCTTAAGAACTAATCCTTCATTTATAACTAAAGTGTCTTCTTTCCAAAACCTAAAATGAGAGGAAAAGAATACCCCTTACCTTGGATGTCCACAGACAACTTTCATACTATGTTTGCAGAACAAAATCTTTCAGAACTTCTGATCAGTTGTTTATGTCTTGTGAAAGACACCCTGTGTCTTGGCTTCCAGTCCTGACTTTTAGTCTGTTTAGTTCAAACTTACTTAAGGTTTGGGTACTTAGAAATTGCCCTGAAAGCTTTGGAAGCTGTCTGGTTGCTGTATACTTAATATACTGCAGCAGTAATCATTTGAACATCTGCTATGGTAAGCTTACTTAACTGTACTTTCACCCCGATATCCTAAAAAAATGTAGAACAACTCAAAAATAATCCAGATGGTGGAGTAAAACATGTATTTGCACTTAGAACAAACAAAAAACACCTTGGGCACTGAGAACAGCACACTTTTTTTTAATGCCCTTCTGTTCATCTGTTGCAGTATTCTTAACATGAGGGAGATCACAGCAGGCAGTCAGAAGATGGCAAGTATACAAAAATCTTTCATTACTGTAGGATGTATGGTACATCGCGCATAGGCTGCTGTCATATGTCAGCCATAAAAGTGATGTATGCATGCATCTACCTCAGAACTTCTCTGTTGCCAGTCTATACGCCACCTTGAATATCTATCTGCTCGTCAAGCCATTTGCTGTGTTCTGCGAATTCTCAGATAAGTGCCCCATTGGGGAAATCTTGTTTCTTTTACTACTGTTTAGTGGTAGGGTTTATGTAATCCAAAAAAGGCAAATGCCAGTGTTGAAGACAAATTCCTGGTAAGGATTGCCATCTTCAGTGTCTGTTTTACTTAGGACCTACTCACGATCACAGATCCTGTCCCATTTGCCAGACCTTTCTGTCCAAGACCCTTAGAAAGTAGGCTTTCCTCTTTAGCCATTTACTTGGAAAACCAGCACTTAAAGTTATTAGTAAAGAGCGTGATGGAGAGATCTTCGAGGTCTGAAGTTGAGTTGGTTGCTAAGCAGAGGTCCAAAAAGCTGAGTCCTAAAGCTGCTGCCGTGCCTCTTCATATGGAGATCTCTCCTGAGACAGATGAGAGCCCGGAGATATGGACGGTTTCTGGTTACAGATCACAGGCTAAGCCTGATGTCGAGGCCACATTTGATCCAACCACTGGCACATCCTCAGAGGCAGAGTTGGCATCCATCCCGGATGCATAGGGGGAACCAAGGCTCATAATTGTGATAGATGGGCTGGCAGTATCTCCCTTTATCTGGAATTTTGTAAATATTTATATGTCATTTGTGAATATCAACATTATGTATGTAAGATCCTTGTCATACAAATGTATTAGAACTGTATGTCATATGTATGTCAAATTACTTGAAGGTATTTGCAAAGTGCTGTTTGAAATATAACCACGGTGTACCCTACTGGAAAAGAACAGAAATGTACATGCACTATTATAACGGTTTAAATTAATATAGTTTAACAATGGAAACTGGAACGCAGGATGTTAACGTCAGTCTAGCAAAACTTCAAAAATTAGCTGAAATTAAATGACTTTATGGCTACGTAATAAAAGATGATATCTTTCAATTTCAATGCAGCAAGGAGACATGATGTGTAAAACTAAGGAACTTTCTGTATTGTCTTGAAGTGTTTTATGACTTCCAGCATTTGGCAAAGATCTGAGTAAAAGCCCTTGTCTTTGTATTTTTACAGGTGGATGCTAAATACTACCAGCTGCCATCAGTGGTTGTTTTCAGCCTGGGGAGTAGAAGTCAGATGACAAGACATAATGTCATTCTGCAAGCTAGCCCAACAGAAATACTTGAGGTATTAATTTGAAAACTCTCTGAGAGAGAGAGAGAGAGCATTCTGTATTCTGTCTTTGACCTAAAAACAACTAGAAAAGATCCATTCACCACATCTGCCTTGCTCTGTAAGTTTCTAGGGCATAGTAACTCTCTTTGATAAAGTCAGGAATGTAGCAAAGCTGTGTTTAGATATTTTTCTTCATTTATTTGAGACTGTTCTGCAATGTTGTTTTAAATAGTTTCTGTGATTTTGAACTCTGACGTCACTGTAAATATATATTTAGTATTGTCTTGTTCTTTTATATATTTTTAAATATATTTAAACATTTCATTGTGGGTAATCTGTCTAGATATGTTTATGTTCTGAGAGCAATTGGATATTTATTTTGTGACACTGTGTGCCACTCCTAATAGCCTTGCTCTTGGTCAAACTACTATTTGTATTAATAGTAACGTTACACAGTAAGATTGGACACCTTTTATTAAGAGCCTTAAGGTAGCTGATAAGGAGCTGGCTGGTGGCAGTAATAACTACCTTATAGTCTGGTCAAAAGTGAGCATAGTAGTAAACTTGTGCCAGCCTTTCCCAGGGGGGTGTGTGTGTGTGTGTGTGTGTGTGTGTGTGTGTGTGGGCTACTTGGGCAGGGGCACGAAGCACTGGTTGGAGAGAGAGGGTGCTGAATGTTTTGATTTGGCCAGTCAGCTGAGATCTCAACTTTATAGCCGTGCCAGTGGGGAGTCTTACTGGGGATCAGGAGAAAGAGGAAGAAACCAGCCCCGGAATGCCTGTGGTCTCTGCATGCTCCTAAGGGAAATTGCACTTGATGTAGAGAGCTGCATCTGGTAATACTGTATGTGTACCTTGTCATCCTTCCAATGTATGTTCCCCCACTGTTGTCAGTGGTGAGGATTGAGGCTTCTTGATTACTGGCCCAGTGGTGGGTTGACACAGTAAAACCGAAGGCCCTAAAGGGATACCTCAGATCCTGGTGCGGGAGGAAATTCAGTCAGATATCATTGAGTGTAAGTCTACGTCTGTCCCTCCAACACTACATAGGGCAGACCTGCATCAAAAGCAAAAAACAAAACCACTGCCCCCTCCAAAGGAACCTCGTAGTGACTAGGAACAATTCATCCAAGGTCTTTTCAAGACCCTTATGACTCTTAAGCCCCCTTGAAGGTTTCAGTCCATGTACCACCATGTACAGCATCTCCACAAAAAAGTGTGATAGAAGAGGTTTCCTTAGATGAAGAAGCCTCCTCAAAAGAGGACTCTCCGGTGTATTCCTCACAGATTCCCTCCCCTTCAGACTATGCTTCCATGGAGGAGGATTCCATTGGAACTGACTCATCCATGGAAGAAATCTCCTTTGATGAGACTTTAGTTATAATAACAGAACATTTCAAATGGGATAGCATTCAGGTTTCTAAAGAACAAAAAAGGTACTACAACCTTCTGCATGTGGAATCACCCAGTCCTTTAGCTAGTCCTTCTGTGTTACCTGCTTTCCTGGGTGCCTTTGTCTCAGCTTCCAAGGCCACCAGATGCCTGGCCTCCTGCTCCTAAGAAGTCTGACTGATTTTATAAGGTCCCTGAGGACTGTAAATTCTTGTTTAAATGTCCTTCAGCAGGTCCGTTGGTAATTTCAGTGGCTTCAGACAAACCATTCAGGTTACTACCTTCAACCTCTCTCCTTTCTTCAGATAAGGACGGCAAGAACCTGGAAAGACTAGGCAAGAAAGTGTACACTTAGGCATTTAGAGCCATTCACTACTAGACACATGACCAAATTTGCCATAGACCTTCTCTCCCAACATTCCCAGGTTATTTCAGATTTACCTGACTCACACAATAGTAACTGCGGTGGTAGTGCTGTGGTAGCATTGTTGCCTCACAGTAAGTCGTTGTCCTGTTCGATTCTCAGCTAGAGCGTCTTCTGTGTAGAGACATGCATGAATGGGTGTACCTTCGTTGAAGGTTGTGCGTCAGGGCTGGCAACTCAGCACATAAAAATCCACTGCCAATCATTAGCGGACCGGAGTTCCGCTGTGGCGACCCCTAACCGGGAAAAGCCGAAAGACACAACAACAACCTGACTCGCACAATAAGACTTTGGCTTCATCCCTGCTGGGAGCTTCCTCACAGGTAGTTCATCACTCCATCAAATGCAGTTATTATGCTGCAGAGGCCTCAGCCAGGGTGGCTGCTTCTGGCTCTGTATTAAAGAGATTCTCCTAGTTAAGACTCCAGCCATTACTAGAGGATATTAACAGCACACTTTTTATTATTTCACTTAAGTGCTTTCATTCCAAAAATTTCACAGGAACTTTATCAGAACTGACATGTTTAAATTATTAATTAACCCAAGTCACATGAAGCGTATAAATATGAGTTCAATTAGTTATGTGTCAGTTCTGATGAAGTTTCTGTGAGATTTGGGGAACAAAAGTGCTTAACCTAAAGATTGAATTGTGCTGTTCTTAGTGTTAAAGGTGTTTTTTATTTGTTCTAAGATTCTGTAATGATGTCTATTTATTCTGACCACCCAAATGTGTGCTCGTCTTGTCTTGGTATCTTAAGTATTTGAATTGTTGTAATAAACCAACATATGAGCTCTTGGCATCTTTTTTTTAATGTCTCGTCACATTTTGTGGATAAAGACCATTGTGGTTTACAGAATCATGGTTGTTTGGCCATCTGAATAATCCCGTAGCCAAATGTACTAAGTTCCATCTTAAACAGGTCGAATTGACGAGTGTTTTACACTATGTGCCTTTTTTGTTAATGAGAAGAAGATATTATCTGCATGTAAATTCAGCTGTTAGATTGAAAGGGCATGGGGATATTCAAAGTCAAATCTCCAATGTTTTTGTTTTTTTGACGTGATGTTCAAAAAAACATTTAATCTTTAAGAAGATCACTTACAAGATGTAGTCATCTTTTTAGTTCTCTCATGAGTTTGTCATTGCAGTTGTTTTAACTTTCTAAAGGGGGCAAGGGCATGTAGTACTAGTTGCTCTGCTGCATCATGGACATTTATTACCATTTACTTTACATTAAATGATAGGTTCAGTAATGCCCTTGATAGAGTTATGAAACTTCAGAGGATGGACACGAGAGCAATGAGTTGTGTATTTATGGAAAACAAGAACTTGTTTCTCAAGTTTGATTTTTGCCAGGAGTCCTAAGTTGCTGATTAATTGAAGAGCTGCACTTACATGGTCTGTTTGCATCAAAATTTGATTTATTGAATGTGGAAGCCCAGCTATCAGAAAAGTGAAATATCACAGCAACAACAGTCTTGAAGATAATTGTGTGTATTTTGCAGTTGGGGTGTGTGGTTATCTTGGCAAAACGATGTGTAAGTGAGGGCTGCTTACATATGCTGCATACTATCATTTTGGACTAGTTACTTAGCTACTTGCTTTGCTTAAGGTCTTTCGTAACAGGTGTTTGTATATATTTATATTTGAAGATGCCTTTCTTTGATAACACTGCAAAAGTGGTCTGTCAAAACAGGTGCTGTGTGTTTATGTTTGAAGATATAGCCATAACAATACATGCACCTGTAAACCTTGCTGGCTTTGTACTTTCCTCTGCTGCTTTTGCAATTTTACACTGTTTTGTTGCATGCAAGGTGAGGCAAAGTATTTGCCTGTCATGAACAATGGCAAGTGAAAGTTAAAAAATAGTGAGAAATAAGAAAAGCCTGTCTTCATTAAACTGAACACCCAGTTGAGTTTTTAATGAAGGAAGGGGACACTGTCTTGAAGGATGTTGCTTCTGGTAAAGTTAGAGAAGAAAAGATAATTTGTTGACCAAAAAACAAAAAAAAAAAAAACAAAAAACGCTGGAATGTAGTAAAAACATCAGATAAGAATGCTTGAGCCCCTATTTTATGTTGTATTGTATGTACAGGTTTATTATTTGAAAAATGGAAGTAAATGTATGCCTTGGATTTAAGACTTTTTTTTCACCTCCTTGCATGTCATCCATAAAGCCTCCCCTGTCAGCCTTGAGGCCATTTGCTCCCTTGCCTCTCTGGAGTCACCAGTTTAAGGATGAGAATTGACCAGAGGAGCTATCATTCAGGCGGCCATGGAGATGGCTTATGCAGTCTGCACTGAGGGCATTTCTAAGTGAAGCCCCAATCCTACCATCATGAGTATATCTGTCATAATGTTGTATCCTACTCCTACCCTGTGCATGTGCTCAGTTACACCCACACTCTACTGAGGACTGCTGTTAGAGGCTTAGGATTACCAATCCCACATCCCTGGACTTAGTCATTTCAATGCCATGCAAGTCTTGTTTGCGTGGTGGTAATCATCTTATCCAAACCCCGGATGGGTGAGCCCATGTCAGGTCGTCACTCCTACTGTCCTCTGCCCAGTTCTTCCAGCTACAAACTGCCACTTGACCGTGCATCATCTTAAGTCATAGCCACGGCGTTATCTTTCTTCACCCCCCAGAGCCAGGCTTGTGACTGCTTTGTTGTTTGTAACATTTTGCATTTTTTTATGATTTAAAAATGTGTAAAATAGCATCAGTGCACAGTTTATTTTGAAATTTAGCAGACTGATTGTAGATGTTCCAAACCTACACCCTGTGATTTGTATTAGCTTCTTTTAGTTCTGAAGTGCAGGGAATTGGAATCAAAGTTTTATATTGTATAGAAATGTAGTTAGGTCAAGAGTTACAAAAATAAATACATAAATAAAATAAGTGCTGTAAGCAAATCATTAAATCCTGGCCGCTTGAATGACTTCTACCTCTGTACTCCTGCCCAGCCACCCAGGTGCCACTGACTCATGGTGAGAGATAATCTAAGGTGCTAATCACACTCTCCTACCAGCTTGCACCTGGGTCAACTGCCTCCTTTGACCTACCCTAGATGTTCATTGTGTTACCCTGCTGCAGTCATCACACTTGGGTTATCCTGCCGTCAGGCGGTCCCGCAGTCGGCCCGAATTCCAAAGTCTTGGTCCGGCGTCAGTTGCTGTCGCTTCTTCCCTGACGTCAGTGGGAAAGGGGCATATGAGAGGCATCCAACGCCATTTTCTTTAGTCTTTCTTCCCGCGCGGTGCCCGAAGCAGAAGCAGTTTGCAAGTGCCGGTCGGCCGACACCTGAGATTTTCGAATCGAGTTTCAGTCAGAAGTCTTTAAAGCTAAGTACCCCATTGGGGAACCTTTTATTGCCTCAGTCCGATGTCAGAAAAAGTTAACAATTGCATTTCTTGTGGGAAGCAAATACCTCATAAGGACTTTCATTCTTTTTGTATACCTTGCCTAGGCCCAGACCACAACGTCACTGGTTGTCGGTTTTGTGCTAGGTTCAATAAGCGAACTATAAAGCGACGCTTTGATTTCGCACAACACTACTTTGGTAGGAAATTTAATTACACTATGCCGTCGGAGCAACCAACTACCGGCGTGCATAAAAAAACGCAAAGATAAAGAAAGGCAGCCTAGTTCCAAGCCAGACTCCGAGCCCTTGGCTCGGCCGGTCGCCGGTTCTCTGGTTTTCAGAGAGGTGCCTACACAGCCCCTGGCTACCGCTGAATTGGATCCCCAGACCGCTTTGGATTCTCCAGCAGAGAGTTCTAGGCCGACGCAGCCATTTTCTTTAGGCCCTACCGACGACATCACTGTGGGGAGAAGCCGATGCTGTAGAAACATCTTCAGACCGACTACTCTCACCATAAAATCTTATGCTAAGCTTAAGACTCCTATAAAACCAAAAAAAGACTACACTTCAGTCTCCAGGTCAAGGCCCTATGCCTAAGAAACAGATGCTTAAAATGGCTGAAGATTTAATTTCTTTGATCAGGGGTTCCCAACCCCCCCCTCCCCGACAAAAGGCCTAGACAAGAGGAGGATTATGCCTCCTCTGATCAAGTGTCTGTTTCCTTAGTCTCCTCTGAGGAACAGGATTACTCTTTTCCCCCTTATGAAGATTCTGATGCGGAAGACTCCATTCCCTCAGCTTCTCCCCCTGAAGATTATTCCTTTTGGG